>NW_027490098.1:246577-500740 GCF_050948175.1 Xylocopa sonorina
TTGCTACGATACGTAGACATCTGCAAACGCTATTTCCTAGCAAGGAAGTGTCGCATTTACATTCATTTGAAGTGTAGACGAGGAATACATAACACTTCGCAAATCATACTATATCTTACCATGAAACATAGAAATGAGATGCGATATCGCGTTTTAAGAAGCATTAGAACACTATTGCTACGATACCTAAACATCTGCAGACGCAATTTCCTAGCAAGGAAGTGTCGCATTTGCATTCATTTGAAGTGTAGACGAGGAATACATAACACTTCGCAAATCATATTATATCTTACCATGAAACATAGAAATGAGAAGCGATATCGCGTTTTAAGGAGCATTGGTACACTATTGCTACGATACCTAGACATCTGCAGACGCTATTTCCTAGCAAGGAAGTGTCGCATTTACATTCATTTGGAGTGTAGACGAGGAATACATGACACTTCGCAAATCATATTATATCTTACCATGAAACATAGAAATGAGATGCGATATCGCGGTTGAAGAATCATAAGAACTCCATTGCTAGGATACGTAGACATCTGCAAACGCTATTTCCTTGCAATCGAAGTGTCGCAAATACATTCTTCTGAAGAGAATATGAGGAATACATAACACTTTACAATGAATATTATATCCTATCATGCAACATAGAAATGAGATGCGATATCGCGTTTTAAGAAGAATTAGAACTCTATCCCTACGATACGTAAACATCTGGGAACGCTATTTCCTATCAAGGAAGTGTCGCATTTACATTCATTTGAATCGTAGACGAGGAATGCATAACACTTCGCAAATCATATTATATCTTACCATGAAACATAGAAATGAGATGCGAAATCGCGTTTTGGGGAGCATTAGAACACGACTGCTACGATAGGTAGACATTTGCAAACGCTATTTCCTTGCAAGAAAGTGTCGCATTTTCATTCATTTGAAGTGTAGACGAGGAATACATAACACTTTGCAAATCATATTATATCTTACCATGAAACATAGAAATGAGATGCGACATCGCGTTTTAAGAAGCATTAGAACTCTATTGCTACGATACCTAGACATCTACAGACGCTATTTCCTAGCAAGGAAGTGTCGCATTTACATTTATTTGAAGTGTAGACGAGGAATACATGACACTTCGCAAATCATATTATATTTTACAATGAAACATAGAAATGAGATGCGATATCGCGTTTTAAGAAGCATTAGAACTTTATTGCTACGATACCTAGACATCTACAGACGCTATTTCCTAGCAAGGAAGTGTCGCATTTACATTCATTTGAAGTGTGGACGAGGAATACATGACACTTCGCAAATCACATTATATCTTACCATGAAACATAGAAATGAGGTGCGATATCGCGTTTTAAGAAGCATTAGAAATCCATTGCTACGATACGTAGACATCTGCAAACGCTTTTCCCTAGCAAGGAAGTGTCGCATTTACATTCATTTGATGTGTAGACGAGGACTACATAACACTTAGCAAATCATATTATATCTTACAATGAAACATAGAAATGAGATGCGACATCGCGTTTTAAGATGCATTAGAACTCTATTGCTACGACACGTAGACATCTGCAAACGCTATTTCCTAGCAAGGAAGTGTCGCATTTACATTCATTTGAAGTGTAGGCGAGGAATACATAACACTTCGCCAAACATATTATATCTTACCATGAAACATAGAAATGAGATACGATATCACGTTTTAAGAAGCATTAGAACTCTATCCCTACGATACGTAGACATCTGCAAACGCTATTTCCTAGCAGGGAAGTGTCGCATTTACGTTCATTTCAATCGTAGACGAGGAATGCATAACGCTTCGCAATGGATATTATATCTTATCATGAAACATAGATATGAGATGCAATATCTCGTTTTAGGAAGCATTTGAACTCATTTGCTTCGATACGTAGACATCTGCAAACGCTATTTCCTTGCAAGGAAGTGTCGCATTTACATTCATTTGAAGTGTAGACGAGGAATACATAACAATTCGCAAATCATATTATATCTTACCATGAAACACAGAAATGAGATGCGATATCGCGTTTTAAGAAGCATTAGAACACTATAGCTACGATAGGTAGACATCTGCAAACGCTATCTCCTTGCAAGGAAGTGTCGCATTTACATTCATTTGAAGTGTATACGAGGAATACATAACACTTCGCAAATCATATTATATCTTACCATGAAACATAGAAATGAGATGCGATATCGCGTTTTAAGAATCATAAGAACTTTATTGCTACCATACGTAGATATCTGCAAACGCTATTTTCTTGCAAGGAAGTTTCGCATTTTCATTCATTTGAAGTGTAGACGAGTAATACATAACACTTCGCAAATCATATTGTATCTTACCATGAAACATAGAAATGAGATGCGATATCGCGTTTTAAGGAGCATTAGAACATTATTGCTACGATAGGTAGACATCTGCAAACGCCATCTCCTTGCAAGGAAGTGTCGAACTTACATTCATTTGAAGTGTAGACGAGGAATACATAACACTTCGCAAATCATACTATATCTTACCATGAAACACAGAAATGAGATGCGATATCGCGTTTTAAGAAGCATAAGAACTCTATTGCTACGATACGTAGACATCTGCAAACGCTATTTCCTAGCAAGGAAGTGTCGCATTTACATTCATTTGAAGTGTAGACGAGGAATACATAACACTTCGCAAATCATACTATATCTTACCATGAAACATAGAAATGAGATGCGATATCGCGTTTTAAGAAGCATAAGAACTCTATTGCTACGATACGTAGACATCTGCAAACGCTGTCTCCTTGCAAGGAAGTGTCGCATTATCATTCATTTGAAGTGTAGACGAGGAATACATAACACTTCGCAAATCATATTATATTTTACCATGAAACATAGAAATGAGATGCGATATCGCGTTTTAAGAAGCATTAGAACTCTATTGCTACGATACCTAGACATCTGCAGACGCTTTTTCCTAGCAAGTAAGTGTCGCATTTACATTCATTTGAATCGTAGACGAGGAATGCATAACACTTCGCAAATCATATTATATCTTAACGTGAAACATAGAAATGAGATGCGATGTCGCGTTTTAAGAAGCATTAGAAATCCATTGCTACGATACGTAGACATCTGCAAAAGCTTTTCCCTGGCAAGGAAGTGTCGCATTTACATTCATTTGATGTGTAGACGAGGACTACATAACACTTAGCAAATCATATTATATCTTACAATGAAACATAGAAATGAGATGCGATATCGCGTTTTAAGATGCATTAGAACTCTATTGCTACGACACGTAGACATCTGCAAACGCTATCTCCTAGCAAGGAAGTGTCGCATTTACATTCATTTGAAGCGTAGACGAGGAATACATGACACATCGCAAATCATATTATATCTTACCATGAAACATAGAAATGAGATGCGATATCGCGTTTTAGGTAGCATTAGAACATTATTGCTACGATAGGCAGACATCTGCAAACGCTATTTCCTTGCAAGGAAGTGTCGCATTTACATTCATTTGAAGTGTAGACGAGGAATACATAGCACTTCGCAAATCATATTATATCTTACCATGAAACATAGAAATGAGATGCGATATCGCGTTTTAAGAATCATAAGAACCCTATTGCTACGATACGTAGACATCTGCAAACGCTATTTCCTTGCAAGGAAGTGTCGCATTTACATTCATTTGAAGTGTAGACGATGAATACATAAAACTTCGCAAATCATATTATATCTTACCATGAAACATAGAAATGAGATGCGATATCGCGTTTTAAGGAGCATTAGAACTCTATTGCTACGATACCTAGACATCTGCAGACGCTATTTCCTAGCAAGGAAGTGTCGCATTTACATCCATTTGAATCGTAGACGAGAAATGCATAACACTTCGCAAATCATATTATATCTTACCATGAAACATAGAAATGAGATGCGATATCGCGTTTTGGGGAGCATTAGAACACTATTGCTACGATAGGTAGACATCTGCAAACGCCATCTCCTTGCAAGGAAGTGTCGCACTTACATTCATTTGAAGTGTAGACGAGGAATACATAACACTTCGCAAATCATACTATATCTTACCATGAAACACGGAAATGAGATGCGATATCGCGTTTTAAGAAGCATAAGAACTCTATTGCTACGATACGTAGACATCTGCAAACGCTATTTCCTAGCAAGGAAGTGTCGCATTTACATTCATTTGAAGTGTAGACGAGGAATACATAACACTTCGCAAATCATACTATATCTTACCATGAAACATAGAAATGAGATGCGATATCGCGTTTTAAGAAGCATTAGAACACTATTGCTACGATACCTAAACATCTGCAGACGCAATTTCCTAGCAAGGAAGTGTCGCATTTGCATTCATTTGAAGTGTAGACGAGGAATACATAACACTTCGCAAATCATATTATATCTTACCATGATACATAGAAATGAGAAGCGATATCGCGTTTTAAGGAGCATTGGTACACTATTGCTACGATACCTAGACATCTGCAGACGCTATTTCCTAGCAAGGAAGTGTCGCATTTACATTCATTTGGAGTGTAGACGAGGAATACATGACACTTCGCAAATCATATTATATCTTACCATGAAACATAGAAATGAGATGCGATATCGCGGTTGAAGAATCATAAGAACTCCATTGCTAGGATACGTAGACATCTGCAAACGCTATTTCCTTGCAATCGAAGTGTCGCAAATACATTCTTCTGAAGAGAATATGAGGAATACATAACACTTTACAATGAATATTATATCCTATCATGCAACATAGAAATGAGATGCGATATCGCGTTTTAAGAAGAATTAGAACTCTATCCCTACGATACGTAAACATCTGGGAACGCTATTTCCTATCAAGGAAGTGTCGCATTTACATTCATTTGAATCGTAGACGAGGAATGCATAACACTTCGCAAATCATATTATATCTTACCATGAAACATAGAAATGAGATGCGAAATCGCGTTTTGGGGAGCATTAGAACACGACTGCTACGATAGGTAGACATTTGCAAACGCTATTTCCTTGCAAGAAAGTGTCGCATTTTCATTCATTTGAAGTGTAGACGAGGAATACATAACACTTTGCAAATCATATTATATCTTACCATGAAACATAGAAATGAGATGCGACATCGCGTTTTAAGAAGCATTAGAACTCTATTGCTACGATACCTAGACATCTACAGACGCTATTTCCTAGCAAGGAAGTGTCGCATTTACATTTATTTGAAGTGTAGACGAGGAATACATGACACTTCGCAAATCATATTATATTTTACAATGAAACATAGAAATGAGATGCGATATCGCGTTTTGGGGAGCATTAGAACACTATTGCTACGATAGGTAGACATCTGCAAACGCCATCTCCTTGCAAGGAAGTGTCGCACTTACATTCATTTGAAGTGTAGACGAGGAATACATAACACTTCGCAAATCATACTATATCTTACCATGAAACACAGAAATGAGATGCGATATCGCGTTTTAAGAAGCATAAGAACTCTATTGCTACGATACGTAGACATCTGCAAACGCTATTTCCTAGCAAGGAAGTGTCGCATTTACATTCATTTGAATCGTAGACGAGGAATGCATAACACTTCGCAAATCATATTATATCTTACCATGAAACATAGAAATGAGATGCGAAATCGCGTTTTGGGGAGCATTAGAACACGACTGCTACGATAGGTAGACATTTGCAAACGCTATTTCCTTGCAAGAAAGTGTCGCATTTTCATTCATTTGAAGTGTAGACGAGGAATACATAACACTTTGCAAATCATATTATATCTTACCATGAAACATAGAAATGAGATGCGACATCGCGTTTTAAGAAGCATTAGAACTCTATTGCTACGATACCTAGACATCTACAGACGCTATTTCCTAGCAAGGAAGTGTCGCATTTACATTTATTTGAAGTGTAGACGAGGAATACATGACACTTCGCAAATCATATTATATTTTACAATGAAACATAGAAATGAGATGCGATATCGCGTTTTAAGAAGCATTAGAACTCTATTGCTACGATACCTAGACATCTACAGACGCTATTTCCTAGCAAGGAAGTGTCGCATTTACATTCGTTTGAAGTGTGGACGAGGAATACATGACACTTCGCAAATCACATTATATCTTACCATGAAACATAGAAATGAGGTGCGATACCGCGTTTTAAGAAGCATTAGAAATCCATTGCTACGATACGTAGACATCTGCAAACGCTTTTCCCTAGCAAGGAAGTGTCGCATTTACATTCATTTGATGTGTAGACGAGGACTACATAACACTTAGCAAATCATATTATATCTTACAATGAAACATAGAAATGAGATGCGACATCGCGTTTTAAGATGCATTAGAACTCTATTGCTACGACACGTAGACATCTGCAAACGCTATTTCCTAGCAAGGAAGTGTCGCATTTACATTCATTTGAAGTGTAGGCGAGGAATACATAACACTTCGCCAAACATATTATATCTTACCATGAAACATAGAAATGAGATACGATATCACGTTTTAAGAAGCATTAGAACTCTATCCCTACGATACGTAGACATCTGCAAACGCTATTTCCTAGCAGGGAAGTGTCGCATTTACGTCCATTTCAATCGTAGACGAGGAATGCATAACGCTTCGCAATGGATATTATATCTTATCATGAAACATAGATATGAGATGCAATATCTCGTTTTAGGAAGCATTTGAACTCATTTGCTTCGATACGTAGACATCTGCAAACGCTATTTCCTTGCAAGGAAGTGTCGCATTTTCATTCATTTGAAGTGTAGACGAGGAATACATAACACTTTGCAAATCATATTATATCTTACCATGAAACATAGAAATGAGATGCGACATCGCGTTTTAAGAAGCATTAGAACTCTATTGCTACGATACCTAGACATCTACAGACGCTATTTCCTAGCAAGGAAGTGTCGCATTTACATTTATTTGAAGTGTAGACGAGGAATACATGACACTTCGCAAATCATATTATATTTTACAATGAAACATAGAAATGAGATGCGATATCGCGTTTTGGGGAGCATTAGAACACTATTGCTACGATAGGTAGACATCTGCAAACGCCATCTCCTTGCAAGGAAGTGTCGCACTTACATTCATTTGAAGTGTAGACGAGGAATACATAACACTTCGCAAATCATACTATATCTTACCATGAAACACAGAAATGAGATGCGATATCGCGTTTTAAGAAGCATAAGAACTCTATTGCTACGATACGTAGACATCTGCAAACGCTATTTCCTAGCAAGGAAGTGTCGCATTTACATTCATTTGAATCGTAGACGAGGAATGCATAACACTTCGCAAATCATATTATATCTTACCATGAAACATAGAAATGAGATGCGAAATCGCGTTTTGGGGAGCATTAGAACACGACTGCTACGATAGGTAGACATTTGCAAACGCTATTTCCTAGCAAGGAAGTGTCGCATTTACATTCATTTGAAGTGTAGACGAGGAATACATAACACTTCGCAAATCATATTATATCTTACCATGAAATATAGAAATTAGATGCGATATCGCGTTTTAAGAATCATTAGAACTCTATCCCTACGATACGTAAACATCTGCAAACGCTATTTCCTAGCAAGGAAGTGTCGCATTAAATTCATTTGAATCGCAGACGAGGAATGCATAACACTTCGCAATGAATATTATATCTTATCATGAAATATAGATATGAGATGCGATATCTCGTTTTAAGAAGCAGTTGAACTCTATTGCTTCGATACGTAGACATCTGCAAACGCTATTTCCTAGCAAGGAAGTGTCGCATTTACATTCGTTTGAAGTGTAGACGAGAAATACATAACACTTCGCAAATCATATTATATCTTACCATGAAACATAGAAATGAGATGCGATATCGCGGTTTAAGAAGCATTAGAACGCTATTGCTACGATACCTAGACATTTGCAGACGCTATTTCCTAGCAAGGATGTGTCGCATTTACATTCATTTGAAGTGTAGACGAGGAATCCATAACACTTCGCAAATCATATTATATCTTACCATGAAACATAGAAATGAGATGCGATATCGCGTTCTAGGAATCATTAGAACTCTATCCCTACGATACGTAAACATATGCAAACGCTATTTCCTAGTAAGGAAGTGTCGCATTTACATTCATTTGAATCGTGGACGAGGAATGCATAACACTTCGCAATGAATATTATATCTTATCATGAAACATAGATATGAGATGCGATATCTCGTTTTAAGAAGCAATTGATCTCTATTGCTTCATTACGTAGACATCTGCAAACGCTATGTCCTAGCAAGGAAGTGTCGCGTTTACATTCATTTGTATCGTAGACGAGGAATGCATAACACTTCGCAATGAATATTATATCTTATCATGAAACATAGATATGAGATGCGATATCTCGTTTTAAGAAGCATTTGAACTCTATTGCTTAGATTCGTAGACATCTGCAAACACTATTTCCTTGCAAGGAAGTGTCGCATTTACATTCTTCTTAAGTGAATACGAGGTATACATAACACTTTACAATGAATATTGTATCTTATCATGCAACATAGTAATGAGATGCGATATCGCGTTTTAAGAAGCATTAGAAATCTATTGCTACGATACGTAGACATCTGCAAACGCCATTTGCTAGCGAGGAAGTGTCGCATTCACATTCATTTGAAGTGTAGACGAGGAATACATAACACTTCGCAAATCATATTATATCTTACCATGAAACGTAGAAATGAGATGCGATATCGCGTTTTAAGAAGCATAAGAACTCTATTGCTACGATACGTGGACATCTGCAAACGCTATTTCCTAGCAAGGAAGTGTCGCATTTACGTCCATTTCATTCGTAGACGAGGAATGCATAACACTTCGCAATGAATATTATATCTTATCATGAAACATAGATATGAGATGCAATATCTCGTTTTAAGAAGCATTTGAACTCTATTGCTTCGATACGTAGACATCTGCAAACGCTATTTCCTTGTAAGGAAGTGTCGCATTTACATTCATTTGAAGTGTAGACGAGGAATACATAACACTTCGCAAATCATATTATATCTTACCATGAAACATAGAAATGAGGTGCGATATCGCGTTCTAAGAAGCATTAGAACTCTATTGCCACGATACCTAGACATCTGGAGACGCTATTTCCTAGCAAGGAAGTGTCGCATTTACATTCATTTGAAGTGTAGACGAGGAATACATGACACTTCGCAAATCATATTACATCTTACCATGAAACATAGAAATGAGATGCGATATCGCGTTTTAAGAATCATTAGAACTCTATCCCTACGATACGTAAGCATATGCAAACGCTATTTCCTAGCAAGGAAGTGTCGCATTTACATTCATTTGAATCGTGGACGAGGAATGCATAACACTTCGCAATGAATATTATATCTTATCATGAAACATAGATATGAGATGCGATATCTCGTTTTAAGAAGCATTTGATCTCTATTGCTTCATTACGTAGACATCTGCAAACGCTATGTCCTAGCAAGGAAGTGTCGCGTTTACATTCATTTGTATCGTAGACGAGGAATGCATAACACTTCGCAATGAATATTATATCTTATCATGAAACATAGATATGAGATGCGATATCTCGTTTTAAGAAGCATTTGAACTCTATTGCTTAGTGTGACGTCAGGCGTAGCGCCTGCCACCCATTACATACGTCAGCATCCTCGTAACCTCCAGCATCGACCCCTGGACACAGGCAACCTGCAATACTCGCCTGAAGTATCGGCAACCAGCAGAGTTCGCGCGCGCACGACCGCACGCACTCAGTCGTACCTGCAAGGACCGCTGTCTCGCTCGCACCTACGAGCAACCCTATCGCCCTCTCATCAGGAATTCCGCCCAACAGAGGGAAGAAGCCGCAGTCCGTCGCCGCAATGGGGACTTTTCCAGTTCAGGGAATCTACGTTGCCTGAACCTACGTACTATTTTTAGAATAAGCCTATAATACTCATAGATATAAGTACTCGACACGAATTGTAACACACCACAACACACATGTAATTCTAAGTCCTTATTCTTAAGATTAGACGCTAGATGCGCCCAGGCTATTGGCACGAGCCGCTAGCCCCACCACGAGCCGCGAGTCCCCACTCGCTGGACCGCGCGCTCCCTACCACGAGCGCCTGCGACCGTAGCGCCTCGCGAACCGAGGAGGTCCCAGACGCGCCTCGAGAGACACATTCGGGTCCTCGGGCTTCTAGAGTTAACATCGATCTTCCATCTCAAGCCGCCTCAATGTGGGGTCTAGGCTACGCGTTGCTATTTCCATTTTACTAGTTCTAACTTAGAATAATTTCACTTTTGTACACTTTAACTTAGAATATATTTTACTTTAGTTACTAAATCCAATCTACAAGTTCTTTTACCAGTTCTACTAGTTCCTATTCCAATAATTACTAAATCTAAACATAATATACTAGTTCTTACGTTAAAACATTATTCTTAAACTACGAATTCTACGACGTGTTCCTTCCAACAACTGGGTTGCGTTTGTTCACCTTGAAGGAGTATAGAACTCAGCTTTGCGACGTTGCGATAGAGCGGACCGCCGCTTATCCTTCTGAACATTGCCTGAAAGTACAGAAAAACTGGGTGAATGAAACGTGGATCCGGTTCGCGAAGAACACGACGAGCGGGTCGTAAGAATTTTATACGTTCACTTGTTCGTGAATACCTGGGAGATACACCCCGAGTCCTCGTACCGCAGCAACCTGTCGTCATCGTTCCGGTTCAGTCACAGTTTTCCGTAACGCCGATCAACGCCGATTCGCCTGCCTCTGCAGCCAACGTCTCTGCAATATCCACAGTCTCCGCTGAATCTACTCTGCATCCAGACCGCTGTTTCCCGTTTTGCTGGAAGTTAATCGAAGTCACCGTCAACATCAACCGACCGATCGCTGCATCGATACCTACCAACGACCCCCGACGCACATTCTACCTGCGTATCGAGACTGAAGCCAGCGAAAGGTAAGGCTTTTCCATCATATCGCGAGTGTTTTTCCCGCGTCGCGTAAGCCAAAAATATCGGACCCGGTCGTAACGCGTTCCCGCGGACCGAAAACCGTATAAATAGGCTCGTGTCGTGAAGCCTCCGGATAAACGAAAAATTCTTTCGCCGGACGTGACATAAATTTGGTGACAGCGGTGGGATTGTCGCGCTTACCTTGCTTTAATTCGACTGTTAGGGTACGCGAACAGCCATGGCTACGCGCACGCCAGTTAAACGCACGCGTCTCCAATCGCAAAAGGACACCGCCAACGAAACCGAACACCGCCAAGTCCTAGAATTCCATGACGCGCCCGCTACAGACGCCGCCGCCGTTCCTACAAATCCGATAGCTTCGACTTCTGCGAATAAAGACAAAGAACAGACGATTATAAGTTTGACGCATCAGATGGAAATATTACGGCAAGAACTAGATTCACTGCGCGCTAACCAGTCGACCAACGCTGAGGCGATTTCTTTTGGCACACCACGTACTCAGACATTTGTACCCTCCGTATCCGATACTCTAACACCGCATTCAGATAAACTGTCTTTCCGCGAAGCCCTCGAAAGCGTCCCGATATTCGACGGGAAAAATATTCCAGTGCTGCAGTTTATCCGGGCATGTAAACGAGCCAAAGAATTAGTGTCGCCCGACGCAGAACCTTCGCTTACGCGGTTAATAATCAACCGTCTTCGGGGTCGAGCTTACCTGGCGGTCGAGGACGAACCGTGCACCTCGATCAGGCAATTAGCCGACGTTTTACGGTCAGCCTTCGGTTCATTAAAATCTACAGACCATTACCGCGGAGAATTGACGAACACCTTCATGCGTCCCGGTGAACACATTTTGGATTTTATAGGCCGTGTTAAAGATTTACGAAATGCGGCAATTGATTGTGAACGGTACGACCCCGCAGAACTAATTAACTCGCGTTCCGGTATTGATGCTCTCACTTTGAGGTGCTTCTGTGACGGACTTATTCCTGAGATTCGTTTAGCGATGAACAGTCGGTTATATGACAACTTTAACGATACATTCGCTCACGCGAAAGAATTATATCGTCGGTATGAATTAGATAGAGAACGACTCGTCACATCGCGCCAGCGTAGCGAACCTTCATTTAACGAACGCCGTATCGAAAATATCTGCAGTAAATGCAATAGCCGAAATCATAGTACGCGCGATTGTAGAGTTAATAATAATCCCCGGCCGTACGTTACTTACCCTCGCCACGAACCGCCGAGGGATCCGCGCCGTTTCCAAGACAATAGACCCCAAATAACGGGACCTCCGCGCGGTCAGTACGCGCCGCGCGACCGATTCGAAACTACCTGTCGATATTGCAAATATCCAGGGCACACTATCGATGAGTGCCGAAAACGCATATATAATAATTCAATTACAAATAGAAACGTCGAAAATAATGTCCGCCAGCGTCAGGGAAACGAGAACGGCCTCCAGATCCGCCGCGAGACGGCACGCGGGGCCGCATCGAATCACAACGTTCTCGCAATAACGGAAGAGAGAGAGGAGATATAAATTATAGAGCCGCGGTTAATGTAACCGGAAAAACGAGCGTTCCTACCGTAATAATAGATTCTAAATCGTTAATTCAACCGGTCATAATGATGATTGATACCGGGGCGGAAATCAATGTAATAAAGGAGAACTTTCTTAGGAAAGACATCCCAGTAAACCGCGCCGAGCAGTTAACTATCACCGGGGTTACTCAGGGCACCGTAGGCACGTTAGGAACCGTCACATTATTTATGTTCTCGCGAGAAGTGCCTTTCAACGTATTCAGCTCAGAATTTCCTATCAAGACAGCCGGAATCCTAGGATCAGGCTTCTGTGCGGACGCCGACATCTCCTTCAGAGATAAATTCATTCTTTGGCACGGTAATCGCATACCGTTCGCGTGTCGAAAGGACACAGTCGAGAAAATAACACTTCCTCCACGAACCAACTCAGGAATTCGCGTTAGGGTAATTAACTCCAACGTTGATGAGGGAATAATCCCCAAAGTTGAGCTCGCCGAGGGAGTATATTTCGGTAACGCGATAGTACGCATCGAAAAGGGACATGCGGTGACGCGCATAATAAATGCGACCGACCGCGAAATGACGATCCCCATTCCGAAAGTCTATGTGGATCCTCTTCCCGCTTCCAACACAATACTAAATCCTTCACTGTATCCATTATTTTCTAATTCTAATGTCCAACAAACATCTCCGAATCAAAAATTACCAAGCACTGCATCCAATAATACCAAGTCCGTCAACGCTGAATCCTCAAAAATCACGAAATTTTTTTCAAACCATGATTCAAAGCATCGCGTAAATATTCAACATCAGCAAATATCGAATAAATCCCTTTCTAAGAACCCTAGAGCTGGGAATGTAAACGAAGCTTCATACGCCGATATCGTTAAGAGACACCCGACACCAAAGATAACGCGCAGCGTCTCAAGTGCGACGCAATCCGAGAATAGACTTAAGAAAATAATCTCAGTCTTACGCCTCGATCACCTCAACAGTGAGGAAAGAAAAGATATACATGATTTAATTTCCAATGCACAAGACCTTTTTCATTTACCCGGCGACAAATTAGGATGTACAAATGTAACTTCACACCGAATTCCAACAGTTAACGACCAACCCGTAAATGTTAAACAATACAGATTTCCTCCGATACACAAACAGGAAATTCAAAAACAAATGGAACAATTGTTAAACGACGACATAATCAGACCTTCGAAATCTCCGTACAATTCCCCGCTCTGGGTAGTTCCAAAAAAGCCAGACTCTGCAGGGAACAAGAGGTGGCGCGTCGTGATCGACTACCGCGCGCTGAACGAACGATCCATAGCCGACGCATACCCTCTCCCCTGCATCACGGAAATACTGGACCAACTGGGCAGTGCAAAGTACTTCAGTACATTTGACCTGGCCAGTGGTTTCCACCAAATACCAATGTCTCCCTCCGACGCTGCGAAAACCGCGTTTTCGACTCCACACGGACATTTCGAATTCCAGCGAATGCCCTTTGGTTTACGTAATGCTCCAGCCACGTTCCAGAGACTCATGGATAGCGTGTTAACGGGTCTCCAAGGGAACGAAATGTTCGTGTACTTAGACGATATTGTTATATACGCTAGTTCGCTACAGGAACACAGAAATAAATTTAATAAACTTGCCGAGCGATTACGGGCTGCAAATTTAGTATTGCAGCCTGATAAATGTGAGTTCTTGCGACGGGAGGTAAATTATCTAGGACACATAATTAGTGAGAGAGGGGTAAAACCCGATCCAAATAAAGTTCGCGCCGTGAAAGATTTTCCGAGACCGCAAAATCCAAAACAGATCAAGCAATTTCTCGGCCTCGCAGGCTACTACCGTCGATTTATTGCCAATTTTTCCGCACTTGCAAAACCATTAACCAATTTGCTAAAAAAGGACGCTAAATTCATTTGGCGTAACGATCATGAAAACGCGTTCGTAACCCTTCGCGACATGCTTTGTGAAGCACCAATTCTGCAATATCCCGATTTCACAAAACCATTTATTATTACATCTGATGCATCCGCAGACGCAATTGGCGCCGTATTAAGTCAGGGTCCTATTGGAAAGGATCTACCAATCGCCTACGCATCTAGATTATTAAATAATGCCGAAAAAAATTATTCGACTATTGAAAAGGAATGCTTGGCGATCATATATGCAGTACATTTCTTCAGACCGTATATTTATGGAAAAACATTCAAACTAGTTACCGATCACAGGCCACTAGTTTGGATGAATTCAGTAAAAGACCCTTCGAGTAGGTTAATCCGCTGGCGACTCAAATTGGCAGAATACGAGTATGAAATAATCTACAAGCCAGGTAAAATCAACATGAATGCTGACGCGTTGTCTCGCAATCCAGTAGCTGTACAACCTATTACTAATCCCACTGATTCCGAGGACGATCTTTTCGACATCCGTCGTCCCGCTACAATTTCAATTCCGATCGCTCCACCGCCAACGCCAGCATCCTCTTCCGAAAGCCTTAATACTCCTTATCCACCGACAGAACAAGAGAACCCTTCATTACCGACACCATCCACCGAATGGCCGACCGCCGATACCGACTTGACCAGACGACAACGACCTCTGTTCGTAACAACTAGAGATTCAATAGCTGCACGTCGCGATAACCAAGTAATTTTTATAACAAAAGGTGGCCGCCCACTCGATAGAGGCGCCCTCGAATTGCAAAAAGCAGGAAAATTTTTCCAACATAAAGAACATATTACATTAGGAAGGGCCAAAGTAAACTCTGACAGTGGTTATTTCCAAATCGCGCTTCCAGTCACCGAACACGAGAGAAAAGCTATCGATAATGAAATCCTTATAGAATCACTAAGATCATTGTATGACGTAGTAACCGAACTACAACTTCAAACATTTAGCATTAGACAAACATACATAGACACCGTAACTTTCGCCCAAATTAAAAGAATTCTGTTAGATCTTTTCTTCGAAACAAACGTACAAATAACCATTTGCCAAGGGCTAATCCAAATTCCACCACCAGAACGTAGAACCGATATAATACGCGAAAACCATGACACACCACTCGGAGGTCACAAAGGCATCAATAAAACGTATTCAAGAATCCGCGAGAGACACTTTTGGCCAAATATGAAATCAGAAATACAAACATATATCGATAACTGTGACCAATGCCAGAAACAAAAGCTAACACGGGTTAAGACGCGTCAACCACTTACACTCACAGACACTCCGGGCACCGCCTTTGAAAAAATTTCTATGGACGTCATGGGTCCTTTACCACCGACACCAGACGGATTCACTAACATCCTAACCATTCAATGCCTATTAACCAAGTATTCCTTAGCCGTTCCCTTAAAACGCACTACAGCAGTAGACATCGCCGACGCCTTCATTACGCATTTCATCTGCCAATTTGGATGTCCCAAAGGTATTCTTACAGATCAAGGATCTAATTTTATCAATTCACTTATGAAAACAATAGCAAAACGTTTCAAAATTCAACAATTCAAAACCACAGCTTTTCATCCACAAACTAATGGTTCCGTAGAAAGGTCGCACCATGTACTCGCGGAATATTTAAAACATTTTATTGGCAATCGTAACAACTGGGAGAAGTGGCTCCCTTTCGCAATGTTCTCATATAATACGAGCACGCACGAGGGTACGCGTTATACACCGTACGAGCTCGTATACGGTAAAGTCGCCAGGCCCCCTTCATCAATTCCATTTCATGACACTTCCGAAAATGAATCTTACGCTAAATATCTGGATGAACTTAGCGACAGAATCCGAACTTCGCAAGAACTCGCGAAACAGAATTTAGATGGACCGAAAGTCCGTTCTAAACATTATTATGATAGGAAACTCAATGTCCAGAAATTCCAAGTAGGTCAATGGGTGTACCTACTCCGCGAACCATTGCAACACAAATTTCAATCACAATACACCGGACCATATAAAATATTGGAAATTCTGGATAATCATAATGCGAAAATTAATGTTAAGGGTAGGCATAAGGTTGTACATACAAACAAATTAAAATTATGTAAACGATTGCAAGCATCTAATGTAAGAGCGAATGTATGCAAGAATGATAAATCTAGTGCCAGTGTTCAGTGCACCCCCAATTCAAAAACTGAAAACCACGATGAACAAAGTGTAATAGAAAACCCCAAAAACATAGTGGAAAGTGTGACAAGGACCACTAGTGTAGCAACACAAGACATGGCCAGCACAACATCACCGCAGAATCCACAGCATCCGCAGCGTCCGCTGAACACGCAGAGTCAGCAGCATCTACAGCATCCGCAACACAGGCAGAGCCCGCAGAACGCACAGCATCCGCAGCAAACACAACGCCACCAGAATCCATCGCATCCGCAGCATCCGCAGCATATGTTGCACCCACTACATCTACAAAGCCGAGAAAAGGATAAGTGCCAGGGAAAAGAAATAATCCACCCGCAATTGACAACCCGCACATCCTCAGTCCAGAGATTTCGGCATCGCCGAAATTCTTTTTCAATGGGGGGAGGTGTGACGTCAGGCGTAGCGCCTGCCACCCATTACATACGTCAGCATCCTCGTAACCTCCAGCATCGACCCCTGGACACAGGCAACCTGCAATACTCGCCTGAAGTATCGGCAACCAGCAGAGTTCGCGCGCGCACGACCGCACGCACTCAGTCGTACCTGCAAGGACCGCTGTCTCGCTCGCACCTACGAGCAACCCTATCGCCCTCTCATCAGGAATTCCGCCCAACAGAGGGAAGAAGCCGCAGTCCGTCGCCGCAATGGGGACTTTTCCAGTTCAGGGAATCTACGTTGCCTGAACCTACGTACTATTTTTAGAATAAGCCTATAATACTCATAGATATAAGTACTCGACACGAATTGTAACACACCACAACACACATGTAATTCTAAGTCCTTATTCTTAAGATTAGACGCTAGATGCGCCCAGGCTATTGGCACGAGCCGCTAGCCCCACCACGAGCCGCGAGTCCCCACTCGCTGGACCGCGCGCTCCCTACCACGAGCGCCTGCGACCGTAGCGCCTCGCGAACCGAGGAGGTCCCAGACGCGCCTCGAGAGACACATTCGGGTCCTCGGGCTTCTAGAGTTAACATCGATCTTCCATCTCAAGCCGCCTCAATGTGGGGTCTAGGCTACGCGTTGCTATTTCCATTTTACTAGTTCTAACTTAGAATAATTTCACTTTTGTACACTTTAACTTAGAATATATTTTACTTTAGTTACTAAATCCCATCTACAAGTTCTTTTACCAGTTCTACTAGTTCCTATTCCAATAATTACTAAATCTAAACATAATATACTAGTTCTTACGTTAAAACATTATTCTTAAACTACGAATTCTACGACGTGTTCCTTCCAACAACTGGGTTGCGTTTGTTCACCTTGAAGGAGTATAGAACTCAGCTTTGCGACGTTGCGATAGAGCGGACCGCCGCTTATCCTTCTGAACATTGCCTGAAAACACAGAAAAACTGGGTGAATGAAACGTGGATCCGGTTCGCGAAGAACACGACGCGCGGGTCGTAAGAATTTTATACGTTCACTTGTTCGTGAATACCTGGGAGATACACCCCGAGTCCTCGTACCGCAGCAACCTGTCGTCATCGTTCCGGTTCAGTCACAGTTTTCCGAAACGCCGATCAACGCCGATTCGCCTGCCTCTGCAGCCAACGTCTCTGCAATATCCACAGTCTCCGCTGAATCTACTCTGCATCCAGACCGCTGTTTCCCGTTTTGCTGGAAGTTAATCGAAGTCACCGTCAACATCAACCGACCGATCGCTGCATCGATACCTACCAACGACCCCCGACGCACATTCTACCTGCGTATCGAGACTGAAGCCAGCGAAAGGTAAGGCTTTTCCATCATATCGCGAGTGTTTTTCCCGCGTCGCGTAAGCCAAAAATATCGGACCCGGTCGTAACGCGTTCCCGCGGACCGAAAACCGTATAAATAGGCTCGTGTCGTGAAGCCTCCGGATAAACGAAAAATTCTTTCGCCGGACGTGACAATATTCATTGCGAAGTGTTATGTATTCCTCGCCTACACTTCAAACGAATGTAAATGCGACACTTCCTTGCTAGGAAATAGCGTTTGCAGATGTCTACGTATCGTAGCAATAGAGTTCTAATGCTTCTTAAAACGCGATATCGCATCTCATAACTATGTTGCACGATAAGATATAATATTCATTGTTAAGTGTTATGTATACCTCGTATTCACTTCAGAGGAATGTAAATGCGACACTTCCTTGCAAGGAAATAGTGTTTGCAGATGTCTACGAATCGAAGCAATATAGTTCAAATGCTTCTTAAAACGAGATATCGCACCTCATTTCTATGTTTCATGATAAGATATAATATTCATTGCGAAGTGTTATGCATTCCTTCTCTACGATACAAATGAATGTAAATGCGACACTTCCTTGCTAGGAAATAGCGTTTGCAGATGTCTAGGTATCGTAGCAATAGAGTTCTAATGCTTCTTAAAACGCGATATCGCATCTAATTTCTATGTTTCATGGTAGGATATAATATGATTTGCGAAGTGTTATGTATTCCTCGTCTACACTTCAAATGAATGTAAGTGCGACACTTACTTGCAAGGAGATAGCGTTTGCAGATGTCTACCTATCGTAGCAATAGTGTTCTAATGCTTCCTAAAACGCGATATCGCATCTCATTTCTATGTTTCATGGTAAGATATAATATGATTTGCGAAGTGTCATGTATTCCTCGTCTACACTTCAAATGAATGTAAATGCGACACTTCCTTCCAAGGAAATAGCGTTTGCAGATGTCTACGTATCGAAGCAATAGAGTTCAATTGCTTCTTAAAACGAGATATTGCATCTCATATCTATTTTTCATGATTAGATATAATTTTCATTGCGAAGTGTTATGCATTCCTCGTCTACGATTGAATTAGACGTAAGTGCGACACTTCCTTGCTAGGAAATAGCGTTTGCAGATGTCTACGTATCGTAGCAATAGAGTTCTAATGCTTCTTAAAACGCGATATCGCATCTCATAACTATGTTGCACGATAAGATATAATATTCATTGTTAAGTGTTATGTATACCTCGTATTCACTTCAGAGGAATGTAAATGCGACACTTCCTTGCAAGGAAATAGTGTTTGCAGATGTCTACGAATCGAAGCAATATAGTTCAAATGCTTCTTAAAACGAGATATCGCACCTCATTTCTATGTTTCATGATAAGATATAATATTCATTGCGAAGTGTTATGCATTCCTTCTCTACGATACAAATGAATGTAAATGCGACACTTCCTTGCTAGGAAATAGCGTTTGCAGATGTCTACGTATCGTAGGGATGGAGTTCTAATGCTTCTTAAAACGTGATATCGCATCTCATTTCTGTGTTTCATGGTAAGATATAATATTCATTGCGAAGTGTTATGCATTCCTCGTCTACACTTCAAATGAATGTAAATGCGACACTTCCTTGCAAGGAAATAGCGTTTGCAGATGTCTACGTATCGAAGCAATAGATTTCTAATGCTTCTTAAAACGCGATATCGCATTTCATTTCTATGTTTCATGGTAAGATATAATATGATTTGCGAAGTGTTATGTATTCCTCGTCTACACTTCAAATGAATGTAAATGCGACACTTCCTTGCTAGGAAATAGCGTTTGCGGATGTCTACGTATCGTAGGGATAGAGTTCTAATGCTTCTTAAAACGTGATATCGTATCTTATTTCTATGTTTCATGATAAGATGTAATATTCATTGCGAAGTGTTATGTATTCCTCGCCTACACATCAAATGAATGTAAATGCTACACTTCCTTGCTAGGAAATAGCGTCTGCAGATGTCTAGGTATCCTAGCAATAGTGTTCTAATGCTTCTTGAAACGCGATATCGCATCTCATTTCTATGTTTCATGGTAAGATATAATATGATTTGCGAAGTGTCATACATTCCTCGTCTACACTTCAAATGAATGTAAATGCGACACTTCCTTTCTAGGAAATAGCGTCTGCAGATATCTAGCTATCGTAGCAATGGAGTTCTAATGCTTCTTAAAACGCGATATCGCATCTCATTTCTATGTTTCATGGTAAGATATAATATGATTTGCGAAGTGTCATGTATTCCTCGTCTACACTTCAAATGAATGTAAATGCTACACTTCCTTGCTAGGAAATAGCGTCTGCAGATGTCTAGGTATCCTAGCAATAGTGTTCTAATGCTTCTTGAAACGCGATATCGCATTTCATTTCTATGTTTCATGGTAAGATATAATATGATTTGCGAAGTGTTATGTATTCCTCGTCTACACTTCAAATGAATGTGAATACGACACTTCCTCGCTAGGAAATAGCGTCTGCAGATGTCTAGGTATCGTAGGGATAGAGTTCTAATGCTTCTTAAAACGTGATATCGTATCTTATTTCTATGTTTCATGATAAGATGTAATATTCATTGCGAAGTGTTATGTATTCCTCGCCTACACATCAAATGAATGTAAATGCGACACTTCCTTGCTAGGAAATAGCGTTTGCAGATGTCTACGTATCGTAGCAATAGAGTTCTAATGCTTCTTAAAACGCGATATCGCATCTCATAACTATGTTGCACGATAAGATATAATATTCATTGTTAAGTGTTATGTATACCTCGTATTCACTTCAGGGGAATGTAAATGCGACACTTCCTTGCAAGGAAATAGTGTTTGCAGATGTCTACGAATCGAAGCAATATAGTTCAAATGCTTCTTAAAACGAGATATCGCACCTCATTTCTATGTTTCATGATAAGATATAATATTCATTGCGAAGTGTTATGCATTCCTTCTCTACGATACAAATGAATGTAAATGCGACACTTCCTTGCTAGGAAATAGCGTTTGCAGATGTCTACGTATCGTAGGGATGGAGTTCTAATGCTTCTTAAAACGTGATATCGCATCTCATTTCTGTGTTTCATGGTAAGATATAATATTCATTGCGAAGTGTTATGCATTCCTCGTCTACACTTCAAATGAATGTAAATGCGACACTTCCTTGCAAGGAAATAGCGTTTGCAGATGTCTACGTATCGAAGCAATAGATTTCTAATGCTTCTTAAAACGCGATATCGCATTTCATTTCTATGTTTCATGGTAAGATATAATATGATTTGCGAAGTGTCATGTATTCCTCGTCTACACTTCAAATGAATGTAAATGCGACACTTCCTTGCTAGGAAATAGCGTTCGCAGATGTCTACGTATCGTAGAAATAGCTTTCTAATGCTTCTTAAAACGCGATATGGCATCTCATTTCTATGTTTCATGGTAAGATATAATATGATTTGCGAAGTGTTACGTAGTCCTCGTCTACACTTCAAATGAATGTAAATGCGACACTTCCTTGCAAAGAAATAGCGTTTGCAGATGTCTACCTATCGTAGCAATAGAGTTCTAATGCTTCTTAAAACGCGATATCGCATATCATTTCTATGTATCATGGTAAGATATAATATGATTGGCGCAGTTTTATGTATTCTTCGTCTACACTTCAAATGAATGTAAATGCGACACTTCCTTGCAAGGAAATAGCGTTTGCAGATGTCTACGTATCGTAGCAATAGATTTCTAATGCTTCTTAAAACGCGATATCGCATGTCATATCTATGCTTCATGGTAAGATATAATATGATTTGCGAAGTGTCATGTATTCCTCGTCTACACTTCAAATGAATGTGAATGCGACACTTCCTCGCTAGGAAATAGCGTCTGCAGATGTCTAGGTATCGTAGCAATTGTGTTCTAATGCTTTTTAAAACGCGATATCGCATCTCATTTCTATGTTTCATTGTAAGATATAATATGATTTGCGAAGTGTCATGTATTCCTCGTCTACACTTCAAATGAATGTAAATGCGACACTTCCTTGCTAGGAAATAGCGTCTGCAGATATCTAGCTATCGTAGCAATGGAGTTCTAATGCTTCTTAAAACGCGATATCGCATCTCATTTCTATGTTTCATGGTAAGATATTATATGATTTGCGAAGTGTTATGTATTCCACGTCTACACTTCAAATGAATGTAGATGCGACACTTCCTTGTAAGGAAATAGCGTTTGCAGATGTCTACGTATCGAAGCAATAGATTTCTAATGCTTCTTAAAACGCGATATCGCATTTCATTTCTATGTTTCATGGTAAGATATAATATGATTTGCGAAGTGTTATGTATTCCTCGTCTACACTTCAAATGAATGTGAATGCGACACTTCCTCGCTAGGAAATAGCGTCTGCAGATGTCTAGGTATCGTAGGGATAGAGTTCTAATGCTTCTTAAAACGTGATATCGTATCTTATTTCTATGTTTCATGATAAGATGTAATATTCATTGCGAAGTGTTATGTATTCCTCGCCTACACATCAAATGAATGTAAATGCGACACTTCCTTGCTAGGAAATAGCGTTTGCAGATGTCTACGTATCGTAGCAATAGAGTTCTAATGCTTCTTAAAACGCGATATCGCATCTCATAACTATGTTGCACGATAAGATATAATATTCATTGTTAAGTGTTATGTATACCTCGTATTCACTTCAGGGGAATGTAAATGCGACACTTCCTTGCAAGGAAATAGTGTTTGCAGATGTCTACGAATCGAAGCAATATAGTTCAAATGCTTCTTAAAACGAGATATCGCACCTCATTTCTATGTTTCATGATAAGATATAATATTCATTGCGAAGTGTTATGCATTCCTTCTCTACGATACAAATGAATGTAAATGCGGCACTTCCTTGCTAGGAAATAGCGTTTGCAGATGTCTACGTATCGTAGGGATGGAGTTCTAATGCTTCTTAAAACGTGATATCGCATCTCATTTCTGTGTTTCATGGTAAGATATAATATTCATTGCGAAGTGTTATGCATTCCTCGTCTACACTTCAAATGAATGTAAATGCGACACTTCCTTGCAAGGAAATAGCGTTTGCAGATGTCTACGTATCGAAGCAATAGATTTCTAATGCTTCTTAAAACGCGATATCGCATTTCATTTCTATGTTTCATGGTAAGATATAATATGATTTGCGAAGTGTCATGTATTCCTCGTCTACACTTCAAATGAATGTAAATGCGACACTTCCTTGCTAGGAAATAGCGTTCGCAGATGTCTACGTATCGTAGAAATAGCTTTCTAATGCTTCTTAAAACGCGATATGGCATCTCATTTCTATGTTTCATGGTAAGATATAATATGATTTGCGAAGTGTTACGTAGTCCTCGTCTACACTTCAAATGAATGTAAATGCGACACTTCCTTGCAAAGAAATAGCGTTTGCAGATGTCTACCTATCGTAGCAATAGAGTTCTAATGCTTCTTAAAACGCGATATCGCATATCATTTCTATGTATCATGGTAAGATATAATATGATTGGCGCAGTTTTATGTATTCTTCGTCTACACTTCAAATGAATGTAAATGCGACACTTCCTTGCAAGGAAATAGCGTTTGCAGATGTCTACGTATCGTAGCAATAGATTTCTAATGCTTCTTAAAACGCGATATCGCATGTCATATCTATGCTTCATGGTAAGATCTAATATGATTTGCGAAGTGTCATGTATTCCTCGTCTACACTTCAAATGAATGTAAATGCTACACTTCCTTGCTAGGAAATAGCGTCTGCAGATGTCTAGGTATCCTAGCAATAGTGTTCTAATGCTTCTTGAAACGCGATATCGCATCTCATTTCTATGTTTCATGGTAAGATATAATATGATTTGCGAAGTGTCATACATTCCTCGTCTACACTTCAAATGAATGTAAATGCGACACTTCCTTTCTAGGAAATAGCGTCTGCAGATATCTAGCTATCGTAGCAATAGAGTTCTATTGCTTCTTAAAACGCGATATGGCATCTCATTTCTATGTTTCATGGTAAGATACAATATGATTTGCGAAGTGTTATGTATTCCTCGTATACACTTCAAATGAATGTAAATGCGACACTTCCTTACAAGGAAATAGCGTTTGCAGATGTCTACGTATTGTAGCAATAGAGTTCTAATGCTTCTTAAAACGCGATATCGCATCTCATTTCTATGTTTCATGGTAAGATATAATATGATTTGCGAAGTGTCATGTATTCCTCGTCTACAATTCAAATGAATGTAAATGCGACACTTCCTTGCTAGGAAATAGCGTTTGCAGATGTCTACGTATCGTAGGGATAGAGTTCTAATGCTTCTTAAAACGTGATATCGCATCTCATTTCTATGTTTCATGGTAAGATATAACATGATTTGCGAAGTGTCATGTATTCCTCGTCTACAATTCAAATGAATGTAAATGCGACACTTCCTTGCTAGGAAATAGCGTCTGCAGATGTCTAGGTATCGTAGGAATAGTGTCCTAATGCTTCTCAAAACGCGATATCGCATCTCATTTCTATGTTTCATGGTAAGATATAATAAGATTTGCGAAGTGTCATGTATTCCTCGTCTACACTTCAAATGAATGTAATGCGACACTTCCTTTCTAGGAAATAGCGTCTGCAGATGTCTAGGTATCGTAGCAATAGAGTTCTAATGCTTCTTAAAACGCGATATCGCATCTCATTTCTATGTTTCATGGTAAGATATTATATGATTTGCGATGTGTTATGTGTTCCTCGTCTACACTTCAAATGAATGTAAATGCGACACTTCCTTGCAAGGAAATAGCGTTTGCAGATGTCTACGTATCGTAGCAATAGATTTCTAATGCTTCTTAAAACGCGATATCGCATGTCATATCTATGCTTCATGGTAAGATATAATATGATTTGCGAAGTGTTATGTATTCCTCGTCTACACTTCAAATGAATGTAAATGCGACACGTCCTTGTTAGGAAATAGCGTCTGCAGATGTCTAAGTATCGTAGCGATAGTGTTCTAATGCTTCTTAAAACGTGATATCGCATTTCATTTCTATGTTTCATGGTAAGATCTAATATGATTTGTGAAGTGTTATGTATTCCTCGTCTACACTTCAAATGAATGTAAATGCGACACTTCCTTGCAAGGAAATAGCGTCTGCAGATGTCTAGGTATCGTAGTGATAGAGTTCTAATGCTTCTTAAAACGCGATATCGCATCACATTTCTATGTTTCATGGTAAGATATAATATTCATTGTAAAGTGTTATGTATACCTCGTATTCACTTCAGAAGAATGTAAATGCGACACCTCCTTGCAAGGAAATAGCGTTTGCAGATGTCTACCTATCGTAGCAATAGTGTTCTTATGATACTTAAAACGCGATATCGCATCACATTTCTATGTTTCATGGTAAGATATAATATGATTTGCGAAGTGTTATGTGTTCCTTGTCTACACTTCAAATGAATGTGAATGCGACACTTCCTTGCAAGGAAATAGCGTTTGCAGATGTCTACCTGTCGTAGCAATAGAGTTCTAATGCTTCTTAAAACGCGATATCGCATCACATTACTGTGTTGCATGATAAGATATAATATTCATTGTAAAGTGTTATGTATACCTCGTATTCACTTCAGAAGAATGTAAATGCGACACTTCCTTGCAAGGAAATAGCGTTTGCAGATGACTACGTATCGAGGCAATAGAGTTCAAATGCTTCTTAAAACGAGATATCGCACCTCATTTCTATGTTTCATGGTAAGATATAATATGATTTGCGAAGTGTCATGTATTCCACGTCTACACTTCAAATGAATGTAAATGCGACACTGCCTTGCTAGGGAATAGCGTCTTCAGATGTCTATGTATCGTAGCAATAGAGTTCTAATGCTTCTTAAAACGCGACATCGCATCTCACTTCTATGTTTCATGGTAAGATATAATATGATTTGCGAAGTGTTATGTATTCCTCGTCTACACATCAAATGAATGTAGATGCGACACTTCCTTGCAAGGAAATAGCGTTTGCAGATGTCTACGTATCGTAGCAATAGATTTCTAATTCTTCTTAAAACGCGATATCGCATGTGCTTTCTATGTTTCATGGTAAGATATAATATGATTTGAGAAGTGTTATGTATTACTCGTCTACACTTCAAATGAATGTAAATGCGACACTGCCTTGCAAGGAAATAGCGTCTGCAGATGTCTAGGTACCGTAGCGATAGAGTTCTAATGCTTCTTAAAACGCGATATCGCATCTCATTTCTATGTTTCATGGTAAGATATAATATTCATTGTAAGGTGTTATGTATACCTCGTATTCACTTCAGAAGAATGTAAATGCGACACTTCCTTGCAAGGAAATAGCGTTTGCAGATATCTACGTATCGAAGCAATAGAGTTCAAATGCTTCTTAAAACGAGATATTGCATCTCATATCTATGTTTCATGATAAGATATAATATTCATTGCGAAGTGTTATGCATTCCACGTCTACGATTGAAATGGACGTAAATGCAACACTTCCTTGCTAGGAAATAGCGTTTGCAGATGTCTACGTATCGAAGCAATAGAGTTCAAATGCTTCTTAAAACGAGATATTGCATCTCATATGTATGTTTCATGATAAGAAATAATATTCATTGCGAAGTGTTATGCATTCCTCGTCTACGATTGAAATGGACGTAAATGCGACACTTCCTTGCTAGGAAATAGCGTTTGCAGATGTCTACGTATCGTAGCAATAGAGTTCTAATGCTTCTTTAAACGCGATATCGCATCTCATTTCTATGTTTCATGGTAAGATATTATATGATTTGCGAAGTGTTATGTATTGCTCGTCTACACATCAAATGAATGTAAATGCGACACTTCCTTGCAAGAAAATAGTATTTGCAGATGTCTACGAATCGAAGCAATAGGGTTCAAATGCTTCTTAAAACGAAATATCGCACCTCATTTCTATGTTTCATGATAAGATATAATATACATTGCGAAGTGTTATGTATTCCTCGTCTACACTTCAAAGGAATGTAGATGCGACACTTCCTTGCAAGGAAATAGCGTTGCAGATGTCTACGTATCGTAGTAATAGATTTCTAATGCTTCTTAAAAACGCGATATCGCATGTCATTTTCTATGTTTCATGGTAAGATATAATATGATTTGCGAAGTGTCATGTATTCCTCGTCTACACTTCAAATGAATGTAAATGCGACACTTCCATGCTAGGAAATAGCGTCTGCAGTTGTCTAGGTATCGTAGCAATAGAGTTCTATTGCTCCTTAAAACGCGATATGGCATCTCATTTCTATGTTTCATGGTAAGATACAATATGATTTGCGAAGTGTTATGTATTCCTCGTCTACACTTCAAATGAATGTAAATGCGACACTTCCTTGCAAGGAAATAGCGTTTGCAGAGTCTACGTATCGTAGCAATAGAGTTCTAATGCTTCTTAAAACGCGATATCGCATCTCATTACTATGTTGCATGTTAAGATATAATATGATTTGCGAAGTGTCATGTATTCCTCGTCTACACTTCAAATGAATGTAAATGCGACACTTCCTTGCTAGGAAATAGCGTCTGCAGATGTCTAGGTATCGTAGCAATAGAGTTCAAATGCTTCTTAAAACGAGATATAGCATCTCATATCTATGTATCATGGTAAGATATAATATGGTTGGCGCAGTTTTATGTATTCCTCGTCTACACTTCAAATGAATGTAAATGCGACACTTCCTTGCTAGGGAATAGCGTCTGCAGATGTCTAGGTATCGTAGCAATAGAGTTCTAATGCTTCTTAAAACGCGATATCGCATCTCATTTCTATGTTTCATGGTAAGATATTATATGATTTGCGAAGTGTTATGTATTCCTCGTCTACACATCAAATGAATGTAGATGCGACATTTCCTTGCAAGGAAATAGCGTTTGCAGATGTCTACGTATCCTAGCAATAGATTTCTAAAGCTTCTTAAAACGCGATATCGCATGTCATTTCTATCTTTCATGGTAAGATATAATATGATTTGCGACAGTGTCATGTATTCCTCGTCTACACTTCAAATGAATGTAAATGCTACACTTCCTTGCTAGGAAATAGCGTCTGCAGATGTCTACCTATCGTAGCAATAGAGTTCTAATGCTTCTTAAAACGCGATATCGCATCTCATTTCTATGTTTCATGGTAAGATATAATATGATTTGCGAAGTGTCATGTATTCCTCGTCTACACTTCAAATGAATGTAAATGCGACACTTCCTTGCAAGAAATAGCGTCTGCAGATGTCTAGGTATCGTAGCAATAGAGGTTCTAATGCTTCTTAAAACGCGATATCACATCTCATTTCTATGCTTCATGGTAAGATATTATATGATTTGCGATGTGTTATGTGTTCCTCGTCTACACTTCAAATGAATGTAAATGCGACACTTCCTTGCAAGGAAATAGCGTTTGCAGATGTCTACCTATCGTAGCAATAGTGTTCTTATGATTCTTAAAACGCGATATCGCATCTCATTTCTATGTTTCATGGTAAGATATAAAATGATTTGCGAAGTGTTATGTAGTCCTCGTCTACACTTCAAATGAATGTAAATGCGCCACATCCTGCAAGGAAGTAGCGTCTGCAGATGTCTAGGTATCGTAGAGATAGAGCTCTAATGCTTCTTAAACGCGATATCGCATCTCATTTCTATGTTTCATGGTAGATATAATTTTCATTGTAAAGTGTTATGTATACCTCGTATTCACTTCAGAAGAATGTAAGTGCGACACTTCCTTGCAAGGAAATAGCGTTTGCAGATGTCTACCTATCGTAGCAATAGTGTTCTTATGATACTTAAAACGCGATATCGCATCTCATTTCTATTTTTCATGGTAAGATATAATATGATTTGCGAAGTGTTATGTGTTCCTTGTCTACACTTCAAATGAATGTGAATGCGACACATCCTTGCAAGGAAATAGCGTTTGCAGATGTCTACCTGTCGTAGCAATAGAGCTCTAATGCTTCTTAAAACGCGATATCGCATCTCATTCCTATGTTTCATGGTAAGGTATAATATGATTTGGCGAAGTGTTATGTATTCCTCGTCTACACTTCAAATGAATGTAAATGCGACACTTCTTGCTAGGAAATAGCGTCTGCATATATCTAGGTATCGTAGCGATAGTGTTCTAATGCTTCTTAAAACGCGATATCGCATCTCATTTCTATGTTTCGTGGTAGGATATAATATGATTTGTGAAGTGTTATGTATTCCTCGTCTGCACTTCAAATGAATGTAAATGCTACACTTCCTTGCTAGGAAATAGCGTCTGCAGATGTCTAGGTATCGTAGCAATAGAGTTCAAATGCTCCTTAAAACGCGATATCGCATCTCATTTCTATGTTTTCATGGTTAGATATAATATGATTTGCGAAGTGTTATGTAGTCCTCGTCTACACTTCAAATGAATGTAAATGCGACACTTCCTTGCAAGGAAGTAGCGTCTGCAGATGTCTAGGTATCGTAGCGATAGAGCTCTAATGCTTCTTAAAACGCGATATCGCATCTCATTTCTATGTTTCATGGTAAGATATAATATTCATTGTAAAGTGTTATTATACCTCGTATTCACTTCAGAAGAATGTTAATGCGACACTTCTTGCAAGGAAATAGCGTTTGCAGATGTCTACCTATCGTAGCAATAGTGTTCTTATGATACTTAAAACGCGATATCGCATTTCATTTCTATTTTTCATGGTAAGATATAATATGATTTGCGAAGTGTCATGTATTCCTCGTCTACACTTCAAATGAATGTAAATGCGACACTTCCTTGCAAGGAAATAGCGTTTGCAGGTGTCTACGTATCGAAGCAATAGAGCTCTAATGCTTCTTAAAACGCGATATCGCATCTCATTTCTATGTTTCATGGTAAGATGTATATGATTGGAAGTGCTTTGTATTCCTCGTCTTACACTTCAAATGGAATGTAAAATGCGACACTTCCTTACAAGGAAATAGCGTTTGCAGATGTCTACCCATCGTAGCAATAGAGTTCTAATGCTTCTTAAAACGCGATATCGCATCTCATTTCTATGTTTCATGGTAAGATATAATATGATTTGCGAAGTGTTATGTATTCCTCGTCTACACTTCAAATGAATGTAAATGCGACACTTCCTTGCAAAGAAAATAGCGTTTGCAGATGTCTACGTATCGTCGCAATTGATTTCTAATGCTTCTTAAAACGCGATATCGCATCTCATTTCTATGTTTCATGGTAAGATATAATATGATTTGCGAAGTGTTATGTATTCCTCGTCTACACTTCAAATGAAGTAAAATGCGACACGTCCTGCTAGGAAATAGCGTCTGCAGATGTCTAGGTATCGTAGCGATAGTGTTCTAATGCTTCTTAAAACGTGATATCGCATTTCATTTCTATTGTTTCATGGTAAGATCTAATATGATTTGTGAAGTGTTATGTATTCCTCGTCTACACTTCAAATGAATGTAAATGCGACACTTCCTTGCAAGGAAATAGCGTCTGCAGATGTCTAGGTATCGTAGTGGTAGAGTTCTAATGCTTCTTAAAACGCGATATCGCATCACATTTCAATGTTTCATGGTAAGATATAATATTCATTGTAAAGTGTTATGTATACCTCGTATTCACTTCAGAAGAATGTAAATGCGACACCTCCTTGCAACGAAAATAGCGTTTGCAGATGTCTACCTATCGTAGCAATAGTGTTCTTATGATACTTAAAACGCGATATCGCATCACATTTCTATGTTTCATGGTAAGATATAATATGATTTGCGAAGTGTTTATGTGTTCCTTGTCTACACTTCAAATGAATGTGAATGCGACACTTCCTTGCAAGGAAATAGCGTTTGCAGATGTCTACCTGTCGTAGCAATAGAGTTCTAATGCTTCTTAAAACGCGATATCGCATCTCATTACTATGTTGCATGTTAAGATATAATATTCATTGTAAAGTATATGTATACCTCGTATTCACTTCAGAAGAATGTAAATGCGACACTTCCTTGCAAGGAAATAGTGTTTGCAGATGTCTACGAATCGAAGCAATAGAGTTCAAATGCTTCTTAAAACGAGATATCGCACCTCATTTCTATGTTTCATGGTAAGATATAATATGATTTGCGAAGTGTCATGTATTCCACGTATACACTTCAAATGAATGTAAATGGGACACTTCCTTGCTAGGAAATAGCGTTTGCAGATGTCTACCTATCGTAGCAATAGAGTTCTAATGCTTCGTAAAACGCGATATCGCATCTCATTTCTATGTATCATGGTAAGATATAATATGATTGGCGCAGTTTTATGTATTCCTCGTCTACACTTCAAATGAATGTAAATGCGACACTTCCTTGCTAGGGAATAGCGTCTGCAGATGTCTACCTATCGTAGCAATAGAGTTCTAATGCTTCTTAAAACGCGATATCGCATCTCATTCTATGTTTCATGGTAAGATATAATATGATTTGCGAAGTGTCATGTATTCCTCGTCTACACTTCAAATGAATGTAAATGCGACACTTCCTTGCAAGGAAATAGCGTCTGCAGATGTCTAGGTATCGTAGCAATAGAGTTCTAATGCTTCTTAAAACGCGATATCACATCTCATTTCTATGCTTCATGGTAAGATATTATATGATTTGCGATGTGTTATGTGTTCCTCGTCTACACTTCAAATGAATGTAAATGCGACACTTCCTTGCAAGGGAAATAGCGTTTGCAGATGTCTACCTATCGTAGCAATAGTGTTCTTTATGATCTTAAAACGCGATATCGCATCTCATTTCTATGTTTCATGGTAAGATATAATATGATTTGCGAAGTGTTATGTAGTCCTCGTCTACACTTCAAATGAATGTAAATGCGACACATCCTTGCAAGGAAGTAGCGTCTGCAGATGTCTAGGTATCGTAGAGATAGAGCTCTAATGCTTCTTTAAAACGCGATATCGCATCTCATTTCTATGTTTCATGGTAAGATATAATATTCATTGTAAAGTGTTATGTATACCTCGTATTCACTTCAGAAGAATGTAAATGCGACACTTCCTTGCAAGGAAATAGCGTTTGCAGATGTCTACGTATCGAAGCAATAGAGTTCAAATGCTTCTTAAAACGAGATATTGCATCTCATATCTATGTTCATGATACGATATATTATTCATTGCGATGTGTTATGCATTCCACATCTACGATTCAATGAACGTAAATGCGACACTTCCTTGCAGGGAAATAGCGTACGCAGATGTCTACGTACCGTAACAATAATGTTCTTATGATTCTTAAAACGCGATATCGCATCTCATTTCTATGTTTCATGGTAAGATATAATATGATTTGAGAAGTGTTATGTATTTCTCGTCTACACTTCAAATGAATGTAAATGCGACACTTCCTTGCAAAGAAATAGCGTTTGCAGATGTCTACGTATCGTCGCAATTGATTTCTAATGCTTCTTAAAACGCGATATCGCATCTCATTTCTATGTTTCATGGTAAGATAATAATATGATTTGCGAATGTGTTATGTATTCCTCGTCTACACTTCAAATGAATGTAAATGCGACACGTCCTTGCTAGGAAATAGCGTCTGCAGATGTCTAGGTATCGTAGCGATAGTGTTCTAATGCTTCTTAAAACGCGATATCGCATTTCATTTCTATGTTTCATGGTAAGATCTAATATGATTTGTGAAGTGTTATGTATTCCTCGTCTACACTTCAAATGAATGTAAATGCGACACTTCCTTGCAAGGAAATAGCGTCTGCAGATGTCTAGGTATCGTAGTGAATAGAGTTCTAATGCTTCTTAAAACGCGATATCGCATCACATTTCTATGTTTCATGGTAAGATATAATATTCATTGTAAAGTGTTATGTATACCTCGTATTCACTTCAGAAGAATGTAAATGCGACACCTCCTTGCAAGGAAATAGCGTTTGCAGATGTCTACCTATCGTAGCAAATAGTGTTCTTATGATACTTAAAACGCGATATCGCATCACATTTCTATGTTTCATGGTAAGATATAATATGATTTGCGAAGTGTTTATGTGTTCCTTGTCTACACTTCAAATGAATGTGAATGCGACACTTCCTTGCAAGGAAATAGCGTTTGCAGATGTCTACCTGTCGTAGCAATAGAGTTCTAATGCTTCTTAAAACGCGATATCGCATCTCATTCCTATGTTTCATGGTAAGGCATAATATGATTTGCGAAGTGTTATGTATTCCTCGTCTACACTTCAAATGAATGTAAATGCGACACTTCCTTGCTAGGAAATAGCGTCTGCATATATCTAGGTATCGTAGCGATAGTGTTCTAATGCTTCTTAAAACGCGATATCGCATCTCATTTCTATGATTCATGGTAAGATATAATATGCTTTGTGAAGTGTTATGTGATCCTCGTCTACACTTCAAATGAATGTAAATGCGACACTTCCTTGCAAGGAAATAGCGTTTGCAGATGTCTACGTATCGAAGCAATAGAGTTCAAATGCTTCTTAAAACGAGATATTGCATCTCATATCTATGTTTCATGATAAGATATAATATTCATTGCGAAGTGTTATGCATTCCTCGTCTACGATTGAAATGGACGTAAATGCAACACTTCCTTGCTAGGAAATAGCGTTTGCAGATGTCTACGTATCGAAGCAATAGAGTTCAAATGCTTCTTAAAACGAGATATTGCATCTCATATGTATGTTTCATGATAAGAAATAATATTCATTGCGAAGTGTTATGCATTCCTCGTCTACGATTGAAATGGACGTAAATGCGACACTTCCTTGCTAGGAAATAGCGTTTGCAGATGTCTACGTATCGTAGCAATAGAGTTCTAATGCTTCTTAAAACGCGATATCGCATCTCATTTCTATGTTTCATGGTAAGATATTATATGATTTGCGAAGTGTTATGTATTGCTCGTCTACACATCAAATGAATGTAAATGCGACACTTCCTTGCAAGAAAATAGTATTTGCAGATGTCTACGAATCGAAGCAATAGGTTCAAATGCTTCTTAAAACGAAATATCGCACCTCATTTCTATGTTTCATGATAAGATATAATATTCATTGCGAAGTGTTATGTATTCCTCGTCTACACTTCAAAGGAATGTAGATGCGACACTTCCCTGCAAGGAAATAGCGTTTGCAGATGTCTACGTATCGTAGCAATAGAGTTCTAATGCTTCTTAAAACGCGATATCGCATCTCATTACTATGTTGCATGTTAAGATATAATATTCATTGTAAAGTATTATGTGTACCTCGTATTCACTTCAGAAGAATGTAAATGCGACACTTCCTTGCAAGGAAATAGTGTTTGCAGATGTCTACGAATCGAAGCAATAGAGTTCAAATGCTTCTTAAAACGAGATATCGCACCTCATTTCTATGTTTCATGGTAAGATATAATATGATTTGCGAAGTGTCATGTATTCCACGTATACACTTCAAATGAATGTAAATGGGACACTTCCTTGCTAGGAAATAGCGTTTGCAGATGTCTACCTATCGTAGTGTCACGTCCGGCGAAAGAATTTTTCGTTTATCCGGAGGCTTCACGACACGAGCCTATTTATACGGTTTTCGGTCCGCGGGAACGCGTTACGACCGGGTCCGATATTTTTGGCTTACGCGACGCGGGAAAAACACTCGCGATATGATGGAAAAGCCTTACCTTTCGCTGGCTTCAGTCTCGTACGCAGGTAGAATGTGCGTCGGGGGTCGTTGGTAGGTATCGATGCAGCGATCGGTCGGTTGATGTTGACGGTGACTTCGATTAACTTCCAGCAAAACGGGAAACAGCGGTCTGGATGCAGAGTAGATTCAGCGGAGACTGTGGATATTGCAGAGACGTTGGCTGCAGAGGCAGGCGAATCGGCGTTGATCGGCGTTTCGGAAAACTGTGACTGAACCGGAACGATGACGACAGGTTGCTGCGGTACGAGGACTCGGGGTGTATCTCCCAGGTATTCACGAACAAGTGAACGTATAAAATTCTTACGACCCGCGCGTCGTGTTCTTCGCGAACCGGATCCACGTTTCATTCACCCAGTTTTTCTGTACTTTCAGGCAATGTTCAGAAGGATAAGCGGCGGTCCCGCTCTATCGCAACGTCGCAAAGCTGAGTTCTATACTCCTTCAAGGTGAAACAAACGCAACCCAGTTGTTGGAAGGAACACGTCGTAGAATTCGTAGTTTAAGAATAATGTTTTAACGTAAGAACTAGTATATTATGTTTAGATTTAGTAATTATTGGAATAGGAACTAGTAGAACTGGTAAAAGAACTTGTAGATTGGATTTAGTAACTAAAGTAAAATATATTCTAAGTTAAAGTGTACAAAAGTGAAATTATTCTAAGTTAGAACTAGTAAAATGGAAATAGCAACACGTAGCCTAGACCCCACATTGAGGCGGCTTGAGATGGAAGATCGATGTTAACTCTAGAAGCCCGAGGACCCGAATGTGTCTCTCGAGGCGCGTCTGGGACCTCCTCGGTTCGCGAGGCGCTACGGTCGCAGGCGCTCGTGGTAGGAGCGCGCGGTCCAGCGAGTGGGGACTCGCGGCTCGTGGTGGGGCTAGCGGCTCGTGCCAATAGCCTGGGCGCATCTAGCGTCTAATCTTAAGAATAAGGACTTAGAATTACATGTGTGTTGTGGTGTGTTACAATTCGTGTCGAGTACTTATATCTATGAGTATTATAGGCGTATTCTAAAAATAGTACGTAGGTTCAGGCAACGTAGATTCCCTGAACTGGAAAAGTCCCCATTGCGGCGACGGACTGCGGCTTCTTCCCTCTGTTGGGCGGAATTCCTGATGAGAGGGCGATAGGGTTGCTCGTAGGTGCGAGCGAGACAGCGGTCCTTGCAGGTACGACTGAGTGCGTGCGGTCGTGCGCGCGCGAACTCTGCTGGTTGCCGATACTTCAGGCGAGTATTGCAGGTTGCCTGTGTCCAGGGTCGATGCTGGAGGTTACGAGGATGCTGACGTATGTAATGGGTGGCAGGCGCTACGCCTGACGTCACAGTAGCACTAGAGTTCTAATGCTTCTTAAAACGCGATATCGCATCTCATGATTTGCGAAGTGTTATGTATTCCTCGTCTACACATCAAATGAATGTAGATGCGACATTTCCTTGCAAGGAAATAGCGTTTGCAGATGTCTACGTATCGTAGCAATAGATTTCTAATGCTTCTTAAAACGCGATATCGCATGTCATTTCTATGTTTCATGGTAAGATATAAATATGGATTTGCGAAGTGTCATGTATTCCTCGTCTACACTTCAAATGAATGTAAATGCTACACTTCCTTGCTAGGAAAATAGCGTCTGCAGATGTCTACCTATCGTAGCAATAGAGTTCTAATGCTTCTTAAAACGCGATATCGCATCTCATTTCTATGTTTCATGGTAAGATATAATATTCATTGTAAAGTGTTATGCTATACCTCGTATTCACTTCAGAAGAATGTTAATGCGACGACTTCCTTGCAAGGAAATAGCGTTTGCAGATGTCTACCTATCGTAGCAATAGTGGTTCTTATGATACTTAAAACGCGATATCGCAATCTCATTTCTATTTTTCATGGTAAGATATAATATGCATTTGCGAAGTGTCATGTATTCCTCGTCTACACTTCAAAATGAATGTAAATGCGGACACTTCCTTGCAAGGAAATAGCGTTTGCAGGTGTCTACGTATCGAAGCAATAGAGCTCTAATGCTTCTTAAAACGCGATATCGCATCTCATTTCTATGGTTTCATGGGTAAGATGTAATATGATTGAAGAAGTGCTTTGTATTCCTCGTCTACACTTCAAATGAATGTAAATGCGACACTTCCTTACAAGGAAATAGCGTTTGCAGATGTCTACCCATCGTAGCAATAGAGTTCTAATGCTTCTTAAAACGCGATATCGCATCTCATTTCTATGTTTCATGGTAAGATATAATATGATTTGCGAAGTGTTATGTATTCCTCGTCTACACTTCAAATGAATGTAAATGCGACACTTCCTTGCAAGGAAAATAGCGTTTGCAGATGTCTACGTATCGAAGCAATAGAGTTCAAATGCTTACTTTAAAACGAGATATATTGCATCTCATAATCTCATGTTTTCATGATACGATATAATATTCATTGCGATGTGTTATGCATTCCACATCTACGATTCAAATGAACGTAAATGCCGACACTTCCTTGCAGGAAGAATAGCGTACGCAGATGTCTACGTACCGTAACAATAATATTCTTATGATTCTTAAAACGCGATATCGCATCTCATTTCTATGTTTCATGGTAAGATATAATATGATTTGAGAAGTGTTATGTAATTTCTCGTCTACACTTCAAATGAATGTAAATGCGACACTTCCTTGCAAAGAAATAGCGTTTGCAGATGTCTACGTATCGTCGCAATTGATTTCTAATGCTTCTTAAAACCGCGATATCGCATCTCATTTCTATGTTTCATGGTAAGTATATAAATGATTTGCGAAGTGTTATGTATTCCTCGTCTTACACTTCAAATGAATGTAAATGCGACACGTCCTTGCTAGGAAATAGCGTCTGCAGATGTCTAGGTATCGTAGCGATAGTGTTCTAATGCTTCTTAAAACGCGATATCGCATTTCATTTCTATGTTTCATGGTAAGATCTAATATGATTTGTGAAGTGTTATGTATTCCTCGTCTACACTTCAAATGAATGTAAATGCGACACTTCCTTGCAAGGAAATAGCGTCTGCAGATGTCCTAGGTATCGTAGTGATAGAGTTCTAATGCTTCTTAAAACGCGATATCGCATCACATTTCTATGTTTCATGGTAAGATATAATATTCATTGTAAAGTGTTATGTATACCTCGTACTCACTTCAGAAGAATGTAAATGCGACACCTCCTTGCAAGGAAATAGCGTTTGCAGATGTCTACCTATCGTAGCAATAGTGTTCTTATGATACTTAAAACGCGATATCGCATCACATTTCTATGTTTCATGGTAAGATATAATATGATTTGCGAAGTGTTATGTGTTCCTTGTCTACACTTCAAATGAATGTGAATGCGACACTTCCTTGCAAGGAAATAGCGTTTGCAGATGTCTACCTGTCGTAGCAATAGAGTTCTAATGCTTCTTAAAACGCGATATCGCATCTCATTACTGTGTTGCATGTTAAGATATAATATTCATTGTAAAGTATTATGTATACCTCGTGTTCACTTCAGAAGAATGTAAATGCGACACTTCCTTGCAAGGAAATAGTGTTTGCAGATGTCTACGAATCGAAGCAATAGAGTTCAAATGCTTCTTAAAACGAGATATCGCCACCTCATTTCTATGTTTCATGGTAAGATATAATATGATTTGCGAAGTGTCATGTATACCACGTATACACTTCAAATGAATGTAAAATGGGACACTTCCTTGCTAGGAAATAGCGTTTGCAGATGTCTACCTATCGTAGCAATAGAGTTCTAATGCTTCTTAAAACGCGATATCGCATCTCATTTCTATGTATCATGGTAAGATATAATATGATTGGCGCAGTTTTATGTATTCCCTCGTCTACACTTCAAATGAATGTAAATGCGACACTTCCTTGCTAGGGAATAGCGTCTGCAGATGTCTACCTATCGTAGCAATAGAGTTCTAATGCTTCTTAAAACGCGATATCGCATATCATTTCTATATTTCATGGTAAGATATAATATGATTTGCGAAGTGTCATGTATTCCTCGTCTACACTTCAAATGAATGTAAATGCGACACTTCCTTGCAAGGAAATAGCGTCTGCAGATGTCTAGGTATCGTAGCAATAGAGTTCTAATGCTTCTCAAAACGCGATATCACATCTCATTTCTATGCTTCATGGTAAGATATTATATGATTTGCGATGTGTTATGTGTTCCTCGTCTACACTTCAAATGAATGTAAATGCGACACTTCCTTGCAAGGAAATAGCGTTTGCAGATGTCTACCTATAGTAGCAATAGTGTTCTTATGATTCTTAAAACGCGATATCGCATCTCATTTCTATGTTTCATGGTAAGATATAATATGATTTGCGAAGTGTTATGTAGTCCTCGTCTACACTTCAAATGAATGTAAATGCGACACTTCCTTGCTAGGAAATAGCGTTTGCAGATGTCTACGTATCGTAGGGATGGAGTTCTAATGCTTCTTAAAACGTGATATCGCATCTCATTTCTGTGTTTCATGGTAAGATATAATATTCATTGCGAAGTGTTATGCATTCCTCGTCTACACTTCAAATGAATGTAAATGCGACACTTCCTTGCAAGGAAATAGCGTTTGCAGATGTCTACGTATCGAAGCAATAGATTTCTAATGCTTCTTAAAACGCGATATCGCATTTCATTTCTATGTTTCATGGTAAGATATAATATGATTTGCGAAGTGTCATGTATTCCTCGTCTACACTTCAAATGAATGTAAATGCGACACTTCCTTGCTAGGAAATAGCGTTCGCAGATGTCTACGTATCGTAGAAATAGCTTTCTAATGCTTCTTAAAACGCGATATGGCATCTCATTTCTATGTTTCATGGTAAGATATAATATGATTTGCGAAGTGTTACGTAGTCCTCGTCTACACTTCAAATGAATGTAAATGCGACACTTCCTTGCAAAGAAATAGCGTTTGCAGATGTCTACCTATCGTAGCAATAGAGTTCTAATGCTTCTTAAAACGCGATATCGCATATCATTTCTATGTATCATGGTAAGATATAATATGATTGGCGCAGTTTTATGTATTCTTCGTCTACACTTCAAATGAATGTAAATGCGACACTTCCTTGCAAGGAAATAGCGTTTGCAGATGTCTACGTATCGTAGCAATAGATTTCTAATGCTTCTTAAAACGCGATATCGCATGTCATATCTATGCTTCATGGTAAGATCTAATATGATTTGCGAAGTGTCATGTATTCCTCGTCTACACTTCAAATGAATGTAAATGCTACACTTCCTTGCTAGGAAATAGCGTCTGCAGATGTCTAGGTATCCTAGCAATAGTGTTCTAATGCTTCTTGAAACGCGATATCGCATCTCATTTCTATGTTTCATGGTAAGATATAATATGATTTGCGAAGTGTCATACATTCCTCGTCTACACTTCAAATGAATGTAAATGCGACACTTCCTTTCTAGGAAATAGCGTCTGCAGATATCTAGCTATCGTAGCAATGGAGTTCTAATGCTTCTTAAAACGCGATATCGCATCTCATTTCTATGTTTCATGGTAAGATATTATATGATTTGCGAAGTGTTATGTATTCCACGTCTACACTTCAAATGAATGTAGATGCGACACTTCCTTGCAAGGAAATAGCGTTTGCAGATGTCTACGTATCGTAGCAATAGAGTTCTTATGATTCTTAAAACGCGATATCGCATCTCATTTCTATGTTTCATGGTAAGATACAATATGATTTGCGAAGTGTTATGTATTCCTCGTATACACTTCAAATGAATGTAAATGCGACACTTCCTTACAAGGAAATAGCGTTTGCAGATGTCTACGTATTGTAGCAATAGAGTTCTAATGCTTCTTAAAACGCGATATCGCATCTCATTTCTATGTTTCATGGTAAGATATAATATGATTTGCGAAGTGTCATGTATTCCTCGTCTACAATTCAAATGAATGTAAATGCGACACTTCCTTGCTAGGAAATAGCGTTTGCAGATGTCTACGTATCGTAGGGATAGAGTTCTAATGCTTCTTAAAACGTGATATCGCATCTCATTTCTATGTTTCATGGTAAGATATAACATGATTTGCGAAGTGTCATGTATTCCTCGTCTACAATTCAAATGAATGTAAATGCGACACTTCCTTGCTAGGAAATAGCGTCTGCAGATGTCTAGGTATCGTAGGAATAGTGTCCTAATGCTTCTCAAAACGCGATATCGCATCTCATTTCTATGTTTCATGGTAAGATATAATAAGATTTGCGAAGTGTCATGTATTCCTCGTCTACACATCAAATGAATGTAAGTGCGACACTTCCTTGCTAGGAAATAGCGTTCGCAGATGTCTACGTATCGTAGAAATAGCTTTCTAATGCTTCTTAAAACGCGATATTGCATCTCATTTCTATGTTTCATGGTAAGATATAATATGATTTGCGAAGTGTTACGTAGTCCTCGTCTACACTTCAAATGAATGTAAATGCGACACTTCCTTGCAAAGAAATAGCGTTTGCAGATGTCTACCTATCGTAGCAATAGAGTTCTAATGCTTCTTAAAACGCGATATCGGTTCTCATTTCTATGTTTCATGGTAAGATATAATATGATTTGCGAAGTGTCATGTATTCCTCGTCTACACTTCAAATGAATGTAATGCGACACTTCCTTTCTAGGAAATAGCGTCTGCAGATGTCTAGGTATCGTAGCAATAGAGTTCTAATGCTTCTTAAAACGCGATATCGCATCTCATTTCTATGTTTCATGGTAAGATATTATATGATTTGCGATGTGTTATGTGTTCCTCGTCTACACTTCAAATGAATGTAAATGCGACACTTCCTTGCAAGGAAATAGCGTTTGCAGATGTCTACGTATCGTAGCAATAGATTTCTAATGCTTCTTAAAACGCGATATCGCATGTCATATCTATGCTTCATGGTAAGATATAATATGATTTGCGAAGTGTTATGTATTCCTCGTCTACACTTCAAATGAATGTAAATGCGACACGTCCTTGCTAGGAAATAGCGTCTGCAGATGTCTAGGTATCGTAGCGATAGTGTTCTAATGCTTCTTAAAACGTGATATCGCATTTCATTTCTATGTTTCATGGTAAGATCTAATATGATTTGTGAAGTGTTATGTATTCCTCGTCTACACTTCAAATGAATGTAAATGCGACACTTCCTTGCAAGGAAATAGCGTCTGCAGATGTCTAGGTATCGTAGTGATAGAGTTCTAATGCTTCTTAAAACGCGATATCGCATCACATTTTCTATGTTTCATGGTAAGATATAATATTCATTGTAAAGTGTTATGTATACCTCGTATTCACTTCAGAAGAATGTAAATGCGACACCTCCTTGCAAGGAAATAGCGTTTGCAGATGTCTACCTATCGTAGCAATAGTGTTCTTATGATACTTAAAACGCGATATCGCATCACATTTCTATGTTTCATGGTAAGATATAATATGATTTGCGAAGTGTTATGTGTTCCTTGTCTACACTTCAAATGAATGTGAATGCGACACTTCCTTGCAAGGAAATAGCGTTTGCAGATGTCTACCTGTCGTAGCAATAGAGTTCTAATGCTTCTTAAAACGCGATATCGCATCACATTACTGTGTTGCATGATAAGATATAATATTCATTGTAAAGTGTTATGTATACCTCGTATTCACTTCAGAAGAATGTAAATGCGACACTTCCTTGCAAGGAAATAGCGTTTGCAGATGACTACGTATCGAGGCAATAGAGTTCAAATGCTTCTTAAAACGAGATATCGCACCTCATTTCTATGTTTCATGGTAAGATATAATATGATTTGCGAAGTGTCATGTATTCCACGTCTACACTTCAAATGAATGTAAATGCGACACTGCCTTGCTAGGGAATAGCGTCTTCAGATGTCTATGTATCGTAGCAATAGAGTTCTAATGCTTCTTAAAACGCGACATCGCATCTCACTTCTATGTTTCATGGTAAGATATAATATGATTTGCGAAGTGTTATGTATTCCTCGTCTACACATCAAATGAATGTAGATGCGACACTTCCTTGCAAGGAAATAGCGTTTGCAGATGTCTACGTATCATAGCAATAGATTTCTAATTCTTCTTAAAACGCGATATCGCATGTGCTTTCTATGTTTCATGGTAAGATATAATATGATTTGAGAAGTGTTATGTATTACTCGTCTACACTTCAAATGAATGTAAATGCGACACTGCCTTGCAAGGAAATAGCGTCTGCAGATGTCTAGGTACCGTAGCGATAGAGTTCTAATGCTTCTTAAAACGCGATATCGCATCTCATTTCTATGTTTCATGGTAAGATATAATATTCATTGTAAGGTGTTATGTATACCTCGTATTCACTTCAGAAGAATGTAAATGCGACACTTCCTTGCAAGGAAATAGCGTTTGCAGATATCTACGTATCGAAGCAATAGAGTTCAAATGCTTCTTAAAACGAGATATTGCATCTCATATCTATGTTTCACGATAAGATATAATATTCATTGCGAAGTGTTATGCATTCCACGTCTACGATTGAAATGGACGTAAATGCAACACTTCCTTGCTAGGAAATAGCGTTTGCAGATGTCTACGTATCGAAGCAATAGAGTTCAAATGCTTCTTAAAACGAGATATTGCATCTCATATGTATGTTTCATGATAAGAAATAATATTCATTGCGAAGTGTTATGCATTCCTCGTCTACGATTGAAATGGACGTAAATGCGACACTTCCTTGCTAGGAAATAGCGTTTGCAGATGTCTACGTATCGTAGCAATAGAGTTCTAATGCTTCTTTAAACGCGATATCGCATCTCATTTCTATGTTTCATGGTAAGATATTATATGATTTGCGAAGTGTTATGTATTGCTCGTCTACACATCAAATGAATGTAAATGCGACACTTCCTTGCAAGAAAATAGTATTTGCAGATGTCTACGAATCGAAGCAATAGGGTTCAAATGCTTCTTAAAACGAAATATCGCACCTCATTTCTATGTTTCATGATAAGATATAATATACATTGCGAAGTGTTATGTATTCCTCGTCTACACTTCAAAGGAATGTAGATGCGACACGTCCTTGCAAGGAAATAGCGTTTGCAGATGTCTACGTATCGTAGTAATAGATTTCTAATGCTTCTTAAAACGCGATATCGCATGTCATTTCTATGTTTCATGGTAAGATATAATATGATTTGCGAAGTGTCATGTATTCCTCGTCTACACTTCAAATGAATGTAAATGCGACACTTCCATGCTAGGAAATAGCGTCTGCAGTTGTCTAGGTATCGTAGCAATAGAGTTCTATTGCTCCTTAAAACGCGATATGGCATCTCATTTCTATGTTTCATGGTAAGATACAATATGATTTGCGAAGTGTTATGTATTCCTCGTCTACACTTCAAATGAATGTAAATGCGACACTTCCTTGCAAGGAAATAGCGTTTGCAGATGTCTACGTATCGTAGCAATAGAGTTCTAATGCTTCTTAAAACGCGATATCGCATCTCATTACTATGTTGCATGTTAAGATATAATATGATTTGCGAAGTGTCATGTATTCCTCGTCTACACTTCAAATGAATGTAAATGCGACACTTCCTTGCTAGGAAATAGCGTCTGCAGATGTCTAGGTATCGTAGCAATAGAGTTCAAATGCTTCTTAAAACGAGATATAGCATCTCATATCTATGTATCATGGTAAGATATAATATGGTTGGCGCAGTTTTATGTATTCCTCGTCTACACTTCAAATGAATGTAAATGCGACACTTCCTTGCTAGGGAATAGCGTCTGCAGATGTCTAGGTATCGTAGCAATAGAGTTCTAATGCTTCTTAAAACGCGATATCGCATCTCATTTCTATGTTTCATGGTAAGATATTATATGATTTGCGAAGTGTTATGTATTCCTCGTCTACACATCAAATGAATGTAGATGCGACATTTCCTTGCAAGGAAATAGCGTTTGCAGATGTCTACGTATCCTAGCAATAGATTTCTAAAGCTTCTTAAAACGCGATATCGCATGTCATTTCTATCTTTCATGGTAAGATATAATATGATTTGCGAAGTGTCATGTATTCCTCGTCTACACTTCAAATGAATGTAAATGCGACACTTCCTTGCTAGGAAATAGCGTCTGCAGATGTCTAGGTATCGTAGCAATAGAGTTCTAATGCTTCTTAAAACGCGATATCGCATCTCATTTCTATGTATCATGGTAAGATATAATATGATTGGCGCAGTTTTATGTATTCCTCGTCTACACTTCAAATGAATGTAAATGCGACACTTCCTTGCTAGGGAATAGCGTCTGCAGATGTCTACCTATCGTAGCAATAGAGTTCTAATGCTTCTTAAAACGCGATATCGCATATCATTTCTATGCTTCATGGTAAGATATTATATGATTTGCGATGTGTTATGTGTTCCTCGTCTACACTTCAAATGAATGTAAATGCGACACTTCCTTGCAAGGAAATAGCGTTTGCAGATGTCTACCTATCGTAGCAATAGTGTTCTTATGATTCTTAAAACGCGATATCGCATCTCATTTCTATGTTTCATGGTAAGATATACAATGATTTGCGAAGTGTTATGTAGTCCTCGTCTACACTTCAAATGAATGTAAATGCGCCACATCCTTGCAAGGAAGTAGCGTCTGCAGATGTCTAGGTATCGTAGAGATAGAGCTCTAATGCTTCTTAAAACGCGATATCGCATCTCATTTCTATGTTTCATGGTAAGATATAATTTTCATTGTAAAGTGTTATGTATACCTCGTATTCACTTCAGAAGAATGTAAGTGCGACACTTCCTTGCAAGGAAATAGCGTTTGCAGATGTCTACCTATCGTAGCAATGGTGTTCTTATGATACTTAAAACGCGATATCGCATCTCATTTCTATTTTTCATGGTAAGATATAATATGATTTGCGAAGTGTTATGTGTTCCTTGTCTACACTTCAAATGAATGTGAATGCGACACATCCTTGCAAGGAAATAGCGTTTGCAGATGTCTACCTGTCGTAGCAATAGAGCTCTAATGCTTCTTAAAACGCGATATCGCATCTCATTCCTATGTTTCATGGTAAGGTATAATATGATTTGCGAAGTGTTATGTATTCCTCGTCTACACTTCAAATGAATGTAAATGCGACACTTCCTTGCTAGGAAATAGCGTCTGCATATATCTAGGTATCGTAGCGATAGTGTTCTAATGCTTCTTAAAACGCGATATCGCATCTCATTTCTATGTTTCGTGGTAGGATATAATATGATTTGTGAAGTGTTATGTATTCCTCGTCTGCACTTCAAATGAATGTAAATGCTACACTTCCTTGCTAGGAAATAGCGTCTGCAGATGTCTAGGTATCGTAGCAATAGTGTTCTATTGCTCCTTAAAACGCGATATCGCATCTCATTTCTATGTTTCATGGTTAGATATAATATGATTTGCGAAGTGTTATGTAGTCCTCGTCTACACTTCAAATGAATGTAAATGCGACACTTCCTTGCAAGGAAGTAGCGTCTGCAGATGTCTAGGTATCGTAGCGATAGAGCTCTAATGCTTCTTAAAACGCGATATCGCATCTCATTTCTATGTTTCATGGTAAGATATAATATTCATTGTAAAGTGTTATGTATACCTCGTATTCACTTCAGAAGAATGTTAATGCGACACTTCCTTGCAAGGAAATAGCGTTTGCAGATGTCTACCTATCGTAGCAATAGTGTTCTTATGATACTTAAAACGCGATATCGCATCTCATTTCTATTTTTCATGGTAAGATATAATATGATTTGCGAAGTGTCATGTATTCCTCGTCTACACTTCAAATGAATGTAAATGCGACACTTCCTTGCAAGGAAATAGCGTTTGCAGGTGTCTACGTATCGAAGCAATAGAGCTCTAATGCTTCTTAAAACGCGATATCGCATCTCATTTCTATGTTTCATGGTAAGATGTAATATGATTGAGAAGTGCTTTGTATTCCTCGTCTACACTTCAAATGAATGTAAATGCGACACTTCCTTACAAGGAAATAGCGTTTGCAGATGTCTACCCATCGTAGCAATAGAGTTCTAATGCTTCTTAAAACGCGATATCGCATCTCATTTCTATGTTTCATGGTAAGATATAATATGATTTGCGAAGTGTTATGTATTCCTCGTCTACACTTCAAATGAATGTAAATGCAACACTTCCTTGCAAGGAAATAGCGTTTGCAGATGTCTACGTATCGAAGCAATAGAGTTCAAATGCTTCTTAAAACGAGATATTGCATCTCATATCTATGTTTCATGATACGATATATTATTCATTGCGATGTGTTATGCATTCCACATCTACGATTCAAATGAACGTAAATGCGACACTTCCTTGCAGGGAAATAGCGTACGCAGATGTCTACGTACCGTAACAATAATGTTCTTATGATTCTTAAAACGCGATATCGCATCTCATTTCTATGTTTCATGGTAAGATATAATATGATTTGAGAAGTGTTATGTATTTCTCGTCTACACTTCAAATGAATGTAAATGCGACACTTCCTTGCAAAGAAATAGCGTTTGCAGATGTCTACGTATCGTCGCAATTGATTTCTAATGCTTCTTAAAACGCGATATCGCATCTCATTTCTATGTTTCATGGTAAGATATAATATGATTTGCGAAGTGTTATGTATTCCTCGTCTACACTTCAAATGAATGTAAATGCGACACGTCCTTGCTAGGAAATAGCGTCTGCAGATGTCTAGGTATCGTAGCGATAGTGTTCTAATGCTTCTTAAAACGTGATATCGCATTTCATTTCTATGTTTCATGGTAAGATCTAATATGATTTGTGAAGTGTTATGTATTCCTCGTCTACACTTCAAATGAATGTAAATGCGACACTTCCTTGCAAGGAAATAGCGTCTGCAGATGTCTAGGTATCGTAGTGGTAGAGTTCTAATGCTTCTTAAAACGCGATATCGCATCACATTTCTATGTTTCATGGTAAGATATAATATTCATTGTAAAGTGTTATGTATACCTCGTATTCACTTCAGAAGAATGTAAATGCGACACCTCCTTGCAACGAAATAGCGTTTGCAGATGTCTACCTATCGTAGCAATAGTGTTCTTATGATACTTAAAACGCGATATCGCATCACATTTCTATGTTTCATGGTAAGATATAATATGATTTGCGAAGTGTTATGTGTTCCTTGTCTACACTTCAAATGAATGTGAATGCGACACTTCCTTGCAAGGAAATAGCGTTTGCAGATGTCTACCTGTCGTAGCAATAGAGTTCTAATGCTTCTTAAAACGCGATATCGCATCTCATTACTATGTTGCATGTTAAGATATAATATTCATTGTAAAGTATTATGTATACCTCGTATTCACTTCAGAAGAATGTAAATGCGACACTTCCTTGCAAGGAAATAGTGTTTGCAGATGTCTACGAATCGAAGCAATAGAGTTCAAATGCTTCTTAAAACGAGATATCGCACCTCATTTCTATGTTTCATGGTAAGATATAATATGATTTGCGAAGTGTCATGTATTCCACGTATACACTTCAAATGAATGTAAATGGGACACTTCCTTGCTAGGAAATAGCGTTTGCAGATGTCTACCTATCGTAGCAATAGAGTTCTAATGCTTCGTAAAACGCGATATCGCATCTCATTTCTATGTATCATGGTAAGATATAATATGATTGGCGCAGTTTTATGTATTCCTCGTCTACACTTCAAATGAATGTAAATGCGACACTTCCTTGCTAGGGAATAGCGTCTGCAGATGTCTACCTATCGTAGCAATAGAGTTCTAATGCTTCTTAAAACGCGATATCGCATCTCATTTCTATGTTTCATGGTAAGATATAATATGATTTGCGAAGTGTCATGTATTCCTCGTCTACACTTCAAATGAATGTAAATGCGACACTTCCTTGCAAGGAAATAGCGTCTGCAGATGTCTAGGTATCGTAGCAATAGAGTTCTAATGCTTCTTAAAACGCGATATCACATCTCATTTCTATGCTTCATGGTAAGATATTATATGATTTGCGATGTGTTATGTGTTCCTCGTCTACACTTCAAATGAATGTAAATCCGACACTTCCTTGCAAGGAAATAGCGTTTGCAGATGTCTACCTATCGTAGCAATAGTGTTCTTATGATTCTTAAAACGCGATATCGCATCTCATTTCTATGTTTCATGGTAAGATATAATATGATTTGCGAAGTGTTATGTAGTCCTCGTCTACACTTCAAATGAATGTAAATGCGACACATCCTTGCAAGGAAGTAGCGTCTGCAGATGTCTAGGTATCGTAGAGATAGAGCTCTAATGCTTCTTAAAACGCGATATCGCATCTCATTTCTATGTTTCATGGTAAGATATAATATTCATTGTAAAGTGTTATGTATACCTCGTATTCACTTCAGAAGAATGTAAATGCGACACTTCCTTGCAAGGAAATAGCGTTTGCAGATGTCTACGTATCGAAGCAATAGAGTTCAAATGCTTCTTAAAACGAGATATTGCATCTCATATCTATGTTTCATGATACGATATATTATTCATTGCGATGTGTTATGCATTCCACATCTACGATTCAAATGAACGTAAATGCGACACTTCCTTGCAGGGAAATAGCGTACGCAGATGTCTACGTACCGTAACAATAATGTTCTTATGATTCTTAAAACGCGATATCGCATCTCATTTCTATGTTTCATGGTAAGATATAATATGATTTGAGAAGTGTTATGTATTTCTCGTCTACACTTCAAATGAATGTAAATGCGACACTTCCTTGCAAGGAAATAGCGTCTGCAGATGTCTAGGTATCGTAGTGATAGAGTTCTAATGCTTCTTAAAACGCGATATCGCATCACATTTCTATGTTTCATGGTAAGATATAATATTCATTGTAAAGTGTTATGTATACCTCGTCTACACTCCAAATGAATGTAAATGCGACACCTCCTTGCAAGGAAATAGCGTTTGCAGATGTCTACCTATCGTAGCAATAGTGTTCTTATGATACTTAAAACGCGATATCGCATCACATTTCTATGTTTCATGGTAAGATATAATATGATTTGCGAAGTGTTATGTGTTCCTTGTCTACACTTCAAATGAATGTGAATGCGACACTTCCTTGCAAGGAAATAGCGTTTGCAGATGTCTACCTGTCGTAGCAATAGAGTTCTAATGCTTCTTAAAACGCGATATCGCATCTCATTCCTATGTTTCATGGTAAGGCATAATATGATTTGCGAAGTGTTATGTATTCCTCGTCTACACTTCAAATGAATGTAAATGCGACACTTCCTTGCTAGGAAATAGCGTCTGCATATATCTAGGTATCGTAGCGATAGTGTTCTAATGCTTCTTAAAACGCGATATCGCATCTCATTTCTATGATTCATGGTAAGATATAATATGCTTTGTGAAGTGTTATGTGATCCTCGTCTACACTTCAAATGAATGTAAATGCGACACTTCCTTGCAAGGAAATAGCGTTTGCAGATGTCTACGTATCGAAGCAATAGAGTTCAAATGCTTCTTAAAACGAGATATTGCATCTCATATCTATGTTTCATGATAAGATATAATATTCATTGCGAAGTGTTATGCATTCCTCGTCTACGATTGAAATGGACGTAAATGCAACACTTCCTTGCTAGGAAATAGCGTTTGCAGATGTCTACGTATCGAAGCAATAGAGTTCAAATGCTTCTTAAAACGAGATATTGCATCTCATATGTATGTTTCATGATAAGAAATAATATTCATTGCGAAGTGTTATGCATTCCTCGTCTACGATTGAAATGGACGTAAATGCGACACTTCCTTGCTAGGAAATAGCGTTTGCAGATGTCTACGTATCGTAGCAATAGAGTTCTAATGCTTCTTAAAACGCGATATCGCATCTCATTTCTATGTTTCATGGTAAGATATTATATGATTTGCGAAGTGTTATGTATTGCTCGTCTACACATCAAATGAATGTAAATGCGACACTTCCTTGCAAGAAAATAGTATTTGCAGATGTCTACGAATCGAAGCAATAGGGTTCAAATGCTTCTTAAAACGAAATATCGCACCTCATTTCTATGTTTCATGATAAGATATAATATTCATTGCGAAGTGTTATGTATTCCTCGTCTACACTTCAAAGGAATGTAGATGCGACACTTCCCTGCAAGGAAATAGCGTTTGCAGATGTCTACGTATCGTAGCAATAGAGTTCTAATGCTTCTTAAAACGCGATATCGCATCTCATTACTATGTTGCATGTTAAGATATAATATTCATTGTAAAGTATTATGTATACCTCGTATTCACTTCAGAAGAATGTAAATGCGACACTTCCTTGCAAGGAAATAGTGTTTGCAGATGTCTACGAATCGAAGCAATAGAGTTCAAATGCTTCTTAAAACGAGATATCGCACCTCATTTCTATGTTTCATGGTAAGATATAATATGATTTGCGAAGTGTCATGTATTCCACGTATACACTTCAAATGAATGTAAATGGGACACTTCCTTGCTAGGAAATAGCGTTTGCAGATGTCTACCTATCGTAGTGTCACGTCCGGCGAAAGAATTTTTCGTTTATCCGGAGGCTTCACGACACGAGCCTATTTATACGGTTTTCGGTCCGCGGGAACGCGTTACGACCGGGTCCGATATTTTTGGCTTACGCGACGCGGGAAAAACACTCGCGATATGATGGAAAAGCCTTACCTTTCGCTGGCTTCAGTCTCGATACGCAGGTAGAATGTGCGTCGGGGGTCGTTGGTAGGTATCGATGCAGCGATCGGTCGGTTGATGTTGACGGTGACTTCGATTAACTTCCAGCAAAACGGGAAACAGCGGTCTGGATGCAGAGTAGATTCAGCGGAGACTGTGGATATTGCAGAGACGTTGGCTGCAGAGGCAGGCGAATCGGCGTTGATCGGCGTTTCGGAAAACTGTGACTGAACCGGAACGATGACGACAGGTTGCTGCGGTACGAGGACTCGGGGTGTATCTCCCAGGTATTCACGAACAAGTGAACGTATAAAATTCTTACGACCCGCGCGTCGTGTTCTTCGCGAACCGGATCCACGTTTCATTCACCCAGTTTTTCTGTACTTTCAGGCAATGTTCAGAAGGATAAGCGGCGGTCCGCTCTATCGCATCGTCGCAAAGCTGAGTTCTATACTCCTTCAAGGTGAACAAACGCAACCCAGTTGTTGGAAGGAACACGTCGTAGAATTCGTAGTTTAAGAATAATGTTTTAACGTAAGAACTAGTATATTATGTTTAGATTTAGTAATTATTGGAATAGGAACTAGTAGAACTGGTAAAAGAACTTGTAGATTGGATTTAGTAACTAAAGTAAAATATATTCTAAGTTAAAGTGTACAAAAGTGAAATTATTCTAAGTTAGAACTAGTAAAATGGAAATAGCAACACGTAGCCTAGACCCCACATTGAGGCGGCTTGAGATGGAAGATCGATGTTAACTCTAGAAGCCCGAGGACCCGAATGTGTCTCTCGAGGCGCGTCTGGGACCTCCTCGGTTCGCGAGGCGCTACGGTCGCAGGCGCTCGTGGTAGGGAGCGCGCGGTCCAGCGAGTGGGGACTCGCGGCTCGTGGTGGGGCTAGCGGCTCGTGCCAATAGCCTGGGCGCATCTAGCGTCTAATCTTAAGAATAAGGACTTAGAATTACATGTGTGTTGTGGTGTGTTACAATTCGTGTCGAGTACTTATATCTATGAGTATTATAGGCGTATTCTAAAAATAGTACGTAGGTTCAGGCAACGTAGATTCCCTGAACTGGAAAAGTCCCCATTGCGGCGACGGACTGCGGCTTCTTCCCTCTGTTGGGCGGAATTCCTGATGAGAGGGCGATAGGGTTGCTCGTAGGTGCGAGCGAGACAGCGGTCCTTGCAGGTACGACTGAGTGCGTGCGGTCGTGCGCGCGCGAACTCTGCTGGTTGCCGATACTTCAGGCGAGTATTGCAGGTTGCCTGTGTCCAGGGGTCGATGCTGGAGGTTACGAGGATGCTGACGTATGTAATGGGTGGCAGGCGCTACGCCTGACGTCACAGTAGCACTAGAGTTCTAATGCTTCTTAAAACGCGATATCGCATCTCATTTCTATGTTTCATGGTAAGATATTATATGATTTGCGAAGTGTTATGTATTCCTCGTCTACACATCAAATGAATGTAGATGCGACATTTCCTTGCAAGGAAATAGCGTTTGCAGATGTCTACGTATCGTAGCAATAGATTTCTAATGCTTCTTAAAACGCGATATCGCATGTCATTTCTATGTTTCATGGTAAGATATAATATGATTTGCGAAGTGTCATGTATTCCTCGTCTACACTTCAAATGAATGTAAATGCTACACTTCCTTGCTAGGAAATAGCGTCTGCAGATGTCTACCTATCGTAGCAATAGAGTTCTAATGCTTCTTAAAACGCGATATCGCATCTCATTTCTATGTTTCATGGTAAGATATAATATTCATTGTAAAGTGTTATGTATACCTCGTATTCACTTCAGAAGAATGTTAATGCGACACTTCCTTGCAAGGAAATAGCGTTTGCAGATGTCTACCTATCGTAGCAATAGTGTTCTTATGATACTTAAAACGCGATATCGCATCTCATTTCTATTTTTCATGGTAAGATATAATATGATTTGCGAAGTGTCATGTATTCCTCGTCTACACTTCAAATGAATGTAAATGCGACACTTCCTTGCAAGGAAATAGCGTTTGCAGGTGTCTACGTATCGAAGCAATAGAGCTCTAATGCTTCTTAAAACGCGATATCGCATCTCATTTCTATGTTTCATGGTAAGATGTAATATGATTGAGAAGTGCTTTGTATTCCTCGTCTACACTTCAAATGAATGTAAATGCGACACTTCCTTACAAGGAAATAGCGTTTGCAGATGTCTACCCATCGTAGCAATAGAGTTCTAATGCTTCTTAAAACGCGATATCGCATCTCATTTCTATGTTTCATGGTAAGATATAATATGATTTGCGAAGTGTTATGTATTCCTCGTCTACACTTCAAATGAATGTAAATGCGACACTTCCTTGCAAGGAAATAGCGTTTGCAGATGTCTACGTATCGAAGCAATAGAGTTCAAATGCTTCTTAAAACGAGATATTGCATCTCATATCTATGTTTCATGATACGATATATTATTCATTGCGATGTGTTATGCATTCCACATCTACGATTCAAATGAACGTAAATGCGACACTTCCTTGCAGGAAAATAGCGTACGCAGATGTCTACGTACCGTAACAATAATATTCTTATGATTCTTAAAACGCGATATCGCATCTCATTTCTATGTTTCATGGTAAGATATAATATGATTTGAGAAGTGTTATGTATTTCTCATCTACACTTCAAATGAATGTAAATGCGACACTTCCTTGCAAAGAAATAGCGTTTGCAGATGTCTACGTATCGTCGCAATTGATTTCTAATGCTTCTTAAAACGCGATATCGCATCTCATTTCTATGTTTCATGGTAAGATATAATATGATTTGCGAAGTGTTATGTATTCCTCGTCTACACTTCAAATGAATGTAAATGCGACACGTCCTTGCTAGGAAATAGCGTCTGCAGATGTCTAGGTATCGTAGCGATAGTGTTCTAATGCTTCTTAAAACGCGATATCGCATTTCATTTCTATGTTTCATGGTAAGATCTAATATGATTTGTGAAGTGTTATGTATTCCTCGTCTACACTTCAAATGAATGTAAATGCGACACTTCCTTGCAAGGAAATAGCGTCTGCAGATGTCTAGGTATCGTAGTGATAGAGTTCTAATGCTTCTTAAAACGCGATATCGCATCACATTTCTATGTTTCATGGTAAGATATAATATTCATTGTAAAGTGTTATGTATACCTCGTACTCACTTCAGAAGAATGTAAATGCGACACCTCCTTGCAAGGAAATAGCGTTTGCAGATGTCTACCTATCGTAGCAATAGTGTTCTTATGATACTTAAAACGCGATATCGCATCACATTTCTATGTTTCATGGTAAGATATAATATGATTTGCGAAGTGTTATGTGTTCCTTGTCTACACTTCAAATGAATGTGAATGCGACACTTCCTTGCAAGGAAATAGCGTTTGCAGATGTCTACCTGTCGTAGCAATAGAGTTCTAATGCTTCTTAAAACGCGATATCGCATCTCATTACTGTGTTGCATGTTAAGATATAATATTCATTGTAAAGTATTATGTATACCTCGTGTTCACTTCAGAAGAATGTAAATGCGACACTTCCTTGCAAGGAAATAGTGTTTGCAGATGTCTACGAATCGAAGCAATAGAGTTCAAATGCTTCTTAAAACGAGATATCGCACCTCATTTCTATGTTTCATGGTAAGATATAATATGATTTGCGAAGTGTCATGTATTCCACGTATACACTTCAAATGAATGTAAATGGGACACTTCCTTGCTAGGAAATAGCGTTTGCAGATGTCTACCTATCGTAGCAATAGAGTTCTAATGCTTCTTAAAACGCGATATCGCATCTCATTTCTATGTATCATGGTAAGATATAATATGATTGGCGCAGTTTTATGTATTCCTCGTCTACACTTCAAATGAATGTAAATGCGACACTTCCTTGCTAGGGAATAGCGTCTGCAGATGTCTACCTATCGTAGCAATAGAGTTCTAATGCTTCTTAAAACGCGATATCGCATATCATTTCTATATTTCATGGTAAGATATAATATGATTTGCGAAGTGTCATGTATTCCTCGTCTACACTTCAAATGAATGTAAATGCGACACTTCCTTGCAAGGAAATAGCGTCTGCAGATGTCTAGGTATCGTAGCAATAGAGTTCTAATGCTTCTCAAAACGCGATATCACATCTCATTTCTATGCTTCATGGTAAGATATTATATGATTTGCGATGTGTTATGTGTTCCTCGTCTACACTTCAAATGAATGTAAATGCGACACTTCCTTGCAAGGAAATAGCGTTTGCAGATGTCTACCTATAGTAGCAATAGTGTTCTTATGATTCTTAAAACGCGATATCGCATCTCATTTCTATGTTTCATGGTAAGATATAATATGATTTGCGAAGTGTTATGTAGTCCTCGTCTACACTTCAAATGAATGTAAATGCGACACATCCTTGCAAGGAAGTAGCGTCTGCAGATGTCTAGGTATCGTAGAGATAGAGCTCTAATGCTTCTTAAAACGCGATATCGCATCTCATTTCTATGTTCCATGGTAAGATATAATATTCATTGTAAAGTGTTATGTATGCCTCGTATTCACTTCAGAAGAATGTAAATGCGACACTTCCTTGCAAGGAAATAGCGTTTGCAGATGTCTACGTATCGAAGCAATAGAGTTCAAATGCTTCTTAAAACGAGATATTGCATCTCATATCTATGTTTCATGGTAAGATATAATATGATTTGCGAAGTGTTATGTATTCCTCGTCTACACTTCAAATGAATGTGAATGCGACACTTCCTCGCTAGGAAATAGCGTTTGCAGATGTCTACGTATCGTAGCAATAGATTTCTAATGCCTCTTAAAACGCGATATCGCCTCTCATTTCTATGTTTCATGGTAAGATATAATATGATTTGCGAAGTGTTATATATTCCTCGTCCACACTTCAAATGAATGAAAATGCGACACTTCCTTGCAAGGAAGTAGCGTTTGCAGATTTCTACGTATCGTAGCAATAGAGTTCTTATGATTCTTAAAACGCGATATGGCATCTCATTTCCATGTTTCATGGTAAGATATTTTATAATTTGCGAAGTGTTATGTATTCCTCGTCTACACTTCAAATGAATGTAAATGCGACACTTTCTTGCTAGGATATAGCGTCTGCAGATGTCTAGGTATCGTAGCAATAGAGCTCAAATGCTTCTTAAAACGAGATATAGCATCTCATATCTATGTTTCATGATAAGATATAATATTCATTGCGAAGTTTTATGCATTCCTCGTCTACAAGTCAAATGAATGTAAATGCGACACTTCCTTGCAAGGAAATAGCGTTTGCGGATGTCTACGTACCGTAGCGATAGAGTTCTTATGATTCTCAAAACGCGATATCGCATCTCATTTCTATGTTTCATGGTAAGATATAATATGATTTACGAAGTGTTATGTATTCCTCGTCTACACTTCAAATGAATGTAAATGCGACACTTCCTAGCAAGGAAATAGCGTTTGCAGATGTCTTCGTATCGTAGCAATAGATTTCTAATGTTTCTAAAAACGCGATATCGCATCTCATTTCTATGTTTCATAGTAAGATATAATATGATTTGCGAAGTGTCATGTATTCCCCGTCTACACTTCAAATGAATGTAAATGCGACACTTCCTTGCTAGGAAATAGTGTCTGCAGATGTCTAGGTATCGTAGCAATAGAGTTCTAATGCTTCTTAAAACGCGATATTGCATCTCATTTCTATGTTTCATGGTAAGATATTATATGATTTGCGAAGTGTTATGTATTCCTCGTCTACACTTCAAATGAATGTAAATGCGACACTTCCTTGCAAGGAAATAGCGTTTGCAGATGTCTACCTATCATAGCAATAGGTTTCTAATGCTTCTTAAAACGCGATATCGCATCCCATTTCTATGTTTCATGGCAAGATATAATATGGTTTGCGAAGTGTTATGTATTCCTCGACTACACTTCAAATTAATGTGAATGCGACACTACCTTGCAAGGAAATAGCGTTTGCAGATGTCTACGTATCGTCGCAATTGATTTCTAATGCCTCTTAAAACGCGATATCGCATCTCATTTCTATGTTTCATGGTAAGATATAATATGATTTGCGAAGTGTCATGTATTCCTCGTCTGCACTTCAAATGAATGTAAATGCGACACTTCCTTGCTAGGAAATAGCGTCTGCAGATGTCTAGGTATCGTAGCAATAGAGTTCAAATGCTTCTTAAAACGAGATATAGCATCTCATATCTATGTTTCATGATAAGATATAATATTCATTGCGAAGTGTTATGCATTCCTCGTCTACGATTCAAATGAATGTAAATGCGACACTTCCTTGCAAGGAAATAGCGTTTGCAGATGTCTACGTATCGTAGCAATAGAGTTCTTATGATTCTTAAAACGCGATATCGCATCTCATTTCTATGTTTCATGGTAAGATATAATATGATTTGCGAAGTGTTATGTATTCCTCGTCTACACTTCAAATGAATGTGAATGCGACACTTCCTCGCTAGCAAATAGCGTTTGCAGATGTCTACGTATCGTAGCAATAGATTTCTAATGCTTCTTAAAACGCGATATCGCATCTCATCTCTATGTTTCATGGTAAGATATAATATGATTTGCGAAGTGTCATGTATTCCATGTCTACACTTTAGATGAATGTAAATGCGACACTTCCTTGCTAGGAAATAGCGTCTGCAGTTGTGTAGGTATCGAAGCAATAGAGTTAAAATGCTTCTTAAAACGAGATATAGCAACTCATATCTATGTTTCATGATAAGATATAATATGATTTGCGAAGTGTTATGTATTCCTCGTCCACACTTCAAATGAATGTAAATGCGACACTTCCTTGCAAGGAAATAGCGTTTGCAGATGTCTACCTATCATAGCAATAGGGTTCTAATGCTTCTTAAAACGCGCTATCGCATCTCATTTCTATGTTTCATGGTAAGATATAATATGATTTGCGAAGTGTCATGTATTCCTCGTCTACACTTCAAGTGAATGTAAATGCGACACTTCCTTGCTAGGAAATAGTGTCTGCAGATGTCTAGTTATCGTAGCAATAGAGTTCTAATGCTTCTTAAAACGCGATATCGCATCTCATTTCTATGTTTCATGGTAAGATACAATATGATTTGCGAAGTGTCATGTATTCCTCGTCTACACTTCAAATGAATCTAAATGCGACACTTCCTTGCTAGGAAATAGCGTCTGCAGATGTCTAGGAATCGTAGCAATAGAGTTCTAATGCTTCTTAAAACGCGATATCGCATCTCATTTCTATGTTTCATGGTAAGATATAATATGATTTGCGAAGTGTTATGTATTCCTCGTCTACACTTCATATGAATGTAAACGCGACACGTCCTTGCAAGGAAATAGCGTTTGCAGATGTCTACCTATCGTAGCAATAGATTTCTAATGCTTCTTAAAACGCGATATCGCATCTCGTTTCTATGTTTCATGGTAAGATACAATATGATTTGCGAAGTGTTACGTATTCCTCATCTACACTTCAAATGAATGTAAATGCGACACTTCCTTGCAAAGGAATAGCGTTTGCAGATGTCTACTTATCGTAACAATAAATTTCTAATGCTTCTTAAAACGCGATATCGCATCTCATTTCTATGTTTCATGGTAAGATATAATATGATTTGCGAAGTGTCATGTATTCCTCGTCTACACTTCAAATGAATGTAAATGCGACACTTCCTTGCTAGGAAATAGCGTCTGCAGATGTCTAGGTATCGTAGCAATTGAGTTCAAATCCTTCTTAAAACGAGATATTGCATCTCATATCCATGTTTCATGATAAGATATAATATTCATTGCGAAGTGTTATGCATTCCTCGTCTACGATTCAAATGAATGTAAATGCGACACTTCCTTGCAAGGAAATAGCGTTTGCAGATGTCTACGTATCGTAGCAATAGAGTCCTTATGATTCTTAAAACGCGACATCGCATCTCATTTCTATGCTTCATGGTAAGATATAATATGATTTACGAAGTGTCATGTATTCCTCGTCTACACTTCAAATGAATGTAAATGCGACACTTCCTTGCTAGGAAATAGCGTCTGCAGATTTCTAGGTATCGTAGCAATTGAGTTCTAATGCTTCTTAAAACGCGATATCGCATCTCATTTCTATGTTTCATGATAAGATATAATATTCATTGCGAAGTGTTATGTATTCCTCGTCTACACTCCAAATGAATGTAAATGCGACACTTCCTTGCAATGAAATTGCGTTTGCAGATGTCTACGTATCGTTGCAATAGATATCTAATGCTTCTTAAAACGCGATATCGCATCTCATTTCTATGTTTCATGGTAAGATATAATATGATTTGCGATGTGTCATGTATTCCTCCTCTACACTTCAAATGAATGTAAATGCGACACTTCCTAGCAAGGAAATCGCGTATGCAGATGTCTACGTATCGTAGCAATAGATTTCTAATGCATCTTAAAACGCGATATCGCATCTCATTTCTATGTTTCATGGTAAGATATAATATGATTTGCGAAGTGTTATGTATTCCTCGTCTACACTTCAAATGAATGTGAATGCGACACTTCCTCGCTAGGAAATAGCGTTTGCAGATGTCTACGTATCGTAGCAATAGATTTCTAATGCTTCTTAAAACGCGATACTGCATCTCATATCAATGTTTCATGGTAAGATATAATATGATTTGCGAAGTGTCATGTATTCCTCGTCTACACTTCAAATGAATGCAAATGCGGCACTTCCTTGCTAGGAAATAGCGTCTGCAGATGTCTAGGTATCATAGCAATAGAGTTCAAATGCTTCTTAAAACGAGATATAGCACCTCATATCTATGTTTCGTGATAAGATATAATATTCATTGCGAAGTGTTATGCATTCCTCGTCTACGATTCAAATGAATGTAAATGCGACACTTCCTTGCAAGGAAATAGCGTTTGCAGATGTCTACGTATCGTAGCAATAGAGTTCTTATGATCCTTAAAACGCGATATCGCATCTCATTTCTATGTTTCATGGTAAGATATAATATGATTTGCGAAGTGTTATGCATTCCTCGTCTACGATTCAAATGAATGTAAATGCGACACTTCCTTGCAAGGAAATAGCGTTTGTAGATTTCTACGTATCGTAGCAATAGGTTTCTAATGCTTCTTAAAACGCGATATCGCATCTCATTTCTATGTTTCATGGTAAGATATAATATGATTTGCGAAGTGTTATGTATTCCTCGTCTACACTTCAAATGAATGATAATGCGACACTTCCTCGCTAGGAAATAGCGTTTGCAGAAGTCTACGTATCGTAGTAATAGATTTCTAATGCTTCTTAAAACGCGATATCGCATCTCATTTCTATGTTTCATGGTAAGATATAATATGATTTGCGAAGTGTTATATATTCCTCGTCTACACTTCAAATGAATGTAAATGTGACACTTCCTTGCAAGGAAATAGCGTTTGCAGATTTCTACGTATCGTAGCAATAGAGTTCTAATGCTTCTTAAAACGCGATATCGCATCTCATTTCTATGTTTCATGGTAAGATATAATATGATTTGCGAAGTGTTATGTATTCCTCGTCTACACTTCAAATGAATGTGAATGCGACACTTCCTCGCTAGGAAATAGCGTTTGCAGATGTCTACGTATCGTAGCAATAGATTTCTAATGCTTCTTAAAACGCGATATCGCATCTCATTTCTATGTTTCATGGTAAGATATAATATGATTTGCGAAGTGTTATATATTCCTCGTCTACACTTCAAATGAATGAAAATGCGACACTTCCTTGCAAGGAAGTAGCGTTTGCAGATTTCTACGTATCGTAGCAATAGAGTTCCTATGATTCTCAAAACGCGCTATCGCATCTCATTTCTATGTTTCATGGTAAGATATAATATGATTTGCAAAGTGTTATGTATTCCTCGTCTACACTTCAAATGAATGTGAATGCGACACTTCCTCGCTAGGAAATAGCGTTTGCAGATATCTACGTATCGTAGCAATAGAGATCTTATGATTCTTAAAACGCGATATCGCATCTCATTTCTATGTTTCATGGTAAGATATAATATGGTTTGCGAAGTGTTATCTACTCATCGTCTACACTTCAAATGAATGTAAATGCGACACTTCCTTGAAAGGAAATAGCGTTTGCAGATTTTTACGTATCGTAGCAATAGAGTTCTTATGATTCTCAAAACGCGATATCGCATCTCATTTCTATGTTTCATGGTAAGATATAATATGATTTGCGAAGTGTCATGTATTCCTCGTCTACACTTCAAATGAATGTAAATGCGGCACTTCCTTGCTAGGAAATAGCGTCTGCAGATGTCTAGGTATCATAGCAATAGATATCTAATGCTTCTTAAAAGGCGATATCGCATCTCATTTCTATGTTTCATGGTAAGATATAATATGATTTGCGAAGTGTCATGTATTCCTCGTCTACACTTCAAACGAATGTAAATGCGACTCTTCCTAGCAAGGAAATAGCGTTTGCAGAAGTCTACGTATCGTAGTAATAGATTTCTAATGCTTCTTAAAACGCGATATCGCATCTCATTTCTATGTTTCATGGTAAGATATAATATGATTTGCGAAGTGTTATATATTCCTCGTCTACACTTCAAATGAATGTAAATGTGACACTTCCTTGCAAGGAAATAGCGTTTGCAGATTTCTACGTATCGTAGCAATAGAGTTCTAATGCTTCTTAAAACGCGATATCGCATCTCATTTCTATGTTTCATGGTAAGATATAATATGATTTGCGAAGTGTTATGTATTCCTCGTCTACACTTCAAATGAATGTGAATGCGACACTTCCTCGCTAGGAAATAGTGTTTGCAGATGTCTACGTATCGTAGCAATAGAGTTCTTATGATTCTTAAAACGCGATATCGCATCTCAATTCTATGTTTCATGGTAGGATATATTATGATTTGCGAAGTGTTATATATTCCGCGTCTACACTTCAAATGAATGTAAATGTGACACTTCCTTTGCGAGGAAATAGCGTTTGCAGATTTCTACGTATCGTAGCAATAGAGTTCTTATGATTCTCAAAACGCGCTATCGCATCTCATTTCTATGTTTCATGGTAAGATATAATATGATTTGCGAAGTGTCATGTATTCCTCGTCTACACTTCAAATGAATGTAAATGCGACACTTCCTTGCTAGGAAATAGTGTCTGCAGATGTCTATGTATCGTAGCAATAGAGTACTAATGCTTCTTAAAACGCGATATCGCATCTCATTTCTATGTTTCATGGTAAGATATTATATGATTTGCGAAGTGTTATGTATTCCTCGTCTACACTTCAAATGAATGTAAATGCGACACTTCCTTGCAAGGAAATAGCGTTTGCACATGTCTACCTATCATAGCAATAGGGTTCTAATGCTTCTTAAAACGCGATGTCGCATTTCATTTCTATGTTTCATGGTAAGATATAATATGATTTGCAAAGTGTTATGTATTCCTCGTCTACACTTCAAATGAATGTGAATGCGACACTTCCTCGCTAGGAAATAGCGTTTGCAGATGTCTACGTATCGTAGCAATAGAGTTCTTATAATTCTTAAAACGCGATATCGAATCTCATTTCTATGTTTCATGGTAAGATATAATATGATTTGCGAAGTGTTATCTACTCCTCGTCTACACTTCAAATGAATGTAAATGCGACACTTCCTTGAAAGGAAATAGCGTTTGCAGATTTCTACGTATCGTAGCAATAGAGTTCTTATGATTCTTAGAACGCGATATCGCATCTCATTTCTATGTTTCATGGTAAGATATAATATGATTTGCGAAGTGTTATCTACTCCTCGTCTACACTTCAAATGAATGTAAATGCGACACTTCCTTGTAAGGAAATAGCGTCTGCAGATGTCTAGGTGTCGTAGCGATAGTGTTCTTATGCTTCTCAAAACACATTATCGCATCTCATTTCTATGTTTCATGGTAAGATATAATATGATTTGCGAAGTGTTATGTATTCCTCGTCTACACTTCAAATGAATGTGAATGCGATACTTCCTCGCTAGGAAATAGCGTTTGCAGATGTCTACGTATCGTAGCAATAGATTTCTAATGCTTCTTAGAACGCGATATCGCATCTCATTTCTATGTTTCATGGTAAGATATAATATTCATTGCGAAGTGTTATGCATTCCTCGTCTACGATTCAAATGAATGTAAATGCGACACTTCCTTGCAAGGAAATAGCGTTTGCAGATGTCTACGTATCGTAGCAATAGATTTCTAATGCTTCTTAAAACGCGATATCGCATCTCAATTCTATGTTTCATGGTAGGATATATTATGATTTGCGAAGTGTTATATATTCCGCGTCTACACTTCAAATGAATGTAAATGTGACACTTCCTTGCAAGGAAATAGCGTTTGCAGATTTCTACGTATCGTAGCAATAGAGTTCTTATGATTCTCAAAACGCGCTATCGCATCTCATTTCTATGTTTCATGGTAAGATATAATATGATTTGCGAAGTGTCATGTATTGCTCGTCTACACTTCAAATGAATGTAAATGCGACACTTCCTTGCTAGGAAATAGTGTCTGCAGATGTCTAGGTATCGTAGCAATAGAGTACTAATGCTTCTTAAAACGCGATATCGCATCTCATTTCTATGTTTCATGGTAAGATATTATATGATTTGCGAAGTGTTATGTATTCCTCGTCTACACTTCAAATGAATGTGAATGCGACACTTCCTCGCTAGGAAATAGTGTTTGCAGATATCTACGTATCGTAGCAATAGAGTTCTTATGATTCTTAAAACGCGATATCGCATCTCAATTCTATGTTTCATGGTAGGATATAATATGATTTGCGAAGTGTTATATATTCCTCGTCTACACTTCAAATGAATGTAAATGTGACACTTCCTTGCAAGGAAATAGCGTTTGCAGATTTGTACGTATGTAACAATAGAGTTCTAATGATTCTCAAAACGCGAGATCGCATCTCATTTCTATGTTTCATGGTAAGATATAATATGATTTGCGAAGTGTCATGTATTCCTCGTCTACACTTCAAATGAATGTAAATGCGACACTTCCTTGCTAGGAAATAACGTCTGCAGATGTCTAGGTATCGTACCAATAGAGTTCTAATGCTTCTTAAAACGCGATATCGCATCTCATTTCTATGTTTCATGGTAAGATATTATATGATTTGCGAAGTGTTATGTATTCCTCGTCTACACTTCAAATGAATGTGAATGCGACCCTTCCTCGCTAGGATATAGCGTTTGCAGATGTCTACGTATCGTAGCAATAGATTTCTAATGCTTGTTAAAACGCGATATCGCATCTCAATTCTATGTTTCATGGTAGGATATATTATGATTTGCGAAGTGTTATATATTCCGCGTCTACACTTCAAATGAATGTAAATGTGACACTTCCTTGCAAGGAAATAGCGTTTGCAGATTTCTACGTATCGTAGCAATAGAGTTCTTATGATTCTCAAAACGCGCTATCGCATCTCATTTCTATGTTTCATGGTAAGATATAATATGATTTGCGAAGTGTCATGTATTCCTCGTCTACACTTCAAATGAATGTAAATGCGACACTTCCTTGCTAGGAAATAGTGTCTGCAGATGTCTAGGTATCGTAGCAATAGAGTACCAATGCTTCTTAAAACGCGATATCGCATCTCATTTCTATGTTTCATGGTAAGATATTATATGATTTGCGAAGTGTTATGTATTCCTCGTCTACACTTCAAATGAATGTAAATGCGACACTTCCTTGCAAGGAAATAGCGTTTGCACATGTCTACCTATCATAGCAATAGGGTTCTAATGCTTCTTAAAACGCGATGTCGCATTTCATTTCTATGTTTCATGGTAAGATATAATATGATTTGCAAAGTGTTATGTATTCCTCGTCTACACTTCAAATGAATGTGAATGCGACACTTCCTCGCTAGGAAATAGTGTTTGCAGATGTCTACGTATCGTAGCAATAGAGTTCTTATAATTCTTAAAACGCGATATCGAATCTCATTTCTATGTTTCATGGTAAGATATAATATGATTTGCGAAGTGTTATCTACTCCTCGTCTACACTTCAAATGAATGTAAATGCGACACTTCCTTGAAAGGAAATAGCGTTTGCAGATTTCTACGTATCGTAGCAATAGAGTTCTTATGATTCTTAGAACGCGATATCGCATCTCATTTCTATGTTTCATGGTAAGATATAATATGATTTGCGAAGTGTTATCTACTCCTCGTCTACACTTCAAATGAATGTAAATGCGACACTTCCTTGTAAGGAAATAGCGTCTGCAGATGTCTAGGTGTCGTAGCGATAGTGTTCTTATGCTTCTCAAAACACATTATCGCATCTCATTTCTATGTTTCATGGTAAGATATAATATGATTTGCGAAGTGTTATGTATTCCTCGTCTACACTTCAAATGAATGTGAATGCGATACTTCCTCGCTAGGAAATAGCGTTTGCAGATGTCTACGTATCGTAGCAATAGATTTCTAATGCTTCTTAGAACGCGATATCGCATCTCATTTCTATGTTTCATGGTAAGATATAATATTCATTGCGAAGTGTTATGCATTCCTCGTCTACGATTCAAATGAATGTAAATGCGACACTTCCTTGCAAGGAAATAGCGTTTGCAGATGTCTACGTATCGTAACAATAGAGTTCTTATGATCTTTAAAACGCGATATCGCATCTCATTTCTATGTTTCATGGTAAGATATAATATGATTTGCGAAGTGTTATGTATTCCTCGTCTACACTTCAAATGAATGTGAATGCGACCCTTCCTCGCTAGGAAATAGCGTTTGTAGATGTCTACGTATCGTAGCAATAGAGTTCTTATGATTCTCAAAACGCGATATCGCATCTCATTTCTATGTTTCATGGTAAGATATAATATGATTTGCGAAGTGTCATGTATTCCTCGTCTACACTTCAAATGAATGTAAATGCGACACTTCCATGCAAGGAAATAGCGTCTGCAGATGTCTAGGTATCGTAGCAATAGAGTTCTAATGCTTCTTAAAACGCGATACTGCATCTCATTTCTATGTTTCATGGTAAGATATAATATGATTTGCGAAGTGTCATGTATTCCTCGCCTACACTTCAAATGAATGTAAATGCGACACTTCCTAGCAAGGAAATAGCGTTTGCAGATGTCTACTTATCGTAGCAATAGATTTCTGATGCTCCTTAAAACGCGATATCGCTTCTCATTTCTATGTTTCATGGTAAGATATAATATGATTTGCGAAGTGTCTTGTATTCCTCGTCTACACTTCAAATGAATGTAAATGCGACACTTCCATGCAAGGAAATAGCGTCTGCAGATGTCTAGGTATCGTAGCAATAGATTTCTAATGCTTCTTAAAACGCGATACTGCATCTCATTTCTATGTTTCATGGTAAGATATAATATTCATTGCGAAGTGTTATGCATTCCTTGTCTACGATTCAAATGAATGTAAATGCGACACTTCCTAGCAAGGAAATAGCGTTTGCAGATGTCTACTTATCGTAGCAATAGATTTCTTATGCTCCTTAAAACGCGATATCGCATCTCATTTCTATGTTTCATGGTAAGATATAATATGATTTGCGAAGTGTCATGTATTCCTCGTCTACACTTCAATGAATGTAAATGCGGCACTTCCTTGCTAGGAAATAGCGTCTGCAGATGTCTAGGTATCATAGCAATAGAGTTCAAATGCTTCTTAAAACGAGATATAGCACCTCATATCTATGTTTCGTGATAAGATATAATATTCATTGCGAAGTGTTATGCATTCCTCGTCTACGATTCAAATGAATGTAAATGCGACACTTCCTTGCAAGGAAATAGCGTTTGCAGATTTCTACGTATCGTAGCAATAGAGTTCTTTTGATTCTCAAAACGCGCTATCGCATCTCATTTCTATGTTTCATGGTAAGATATAATACGATTTGCGAAGTGTCATGTATTCCTCGACTACACTTCTAATGAATGTAAATGCGACACTTCCTTGCTAGGAAATAGTGTCTGCAGATGTCTAGGTATCGTAGCAATAGAGTTCTAATGCTTCTTAAAACGCGATATCGCATCTCATTTCTATGTTTCATGGTAAGATATTATATGATTGGCGAAGTGTTATGTATTCCTCGTCTACACTTCAAATGAATGTAAATGCGACACTTCCTTGCAAGGAAATAGCGTCTGCAGATGTCTACCTATCATAGCAATAGGGTTCTAAAGCTTCTTAAAACGCGATATCGCATCTCATTTCTATGTTTCATGGTAAGATATAATATTCATTGCGAAGTGTTATGCATTCCTCGTCTACGGTTCAAATGAATGTAAATGCGACACTTCCTTGCAAGGAAATAGCGTTTGCAGATGTCTACGTATCGTAGCAATAGAGTTATTATGATTCTTAAAACGCGATATCGCATCTCATTTCTATGTTTCATGGTAAGATATAATATGATTTTCGAAGTGCCATGTATTCCTCGTCTACACTTCAAATGAATGTAAATGCGACACTTCCTAGCAAGGAAATAGCGTTTGCAGATGTCTACGTATCGTAGCAATAGATTTCTAATGCTTCTTAAAACGCGATATCGCATCTCATTTCTATGTTTCATGGTAAGATATAATATGATTTGCGAAGTGTTATATATTCCTCGTCTACACTTCAAATGAATGTAAATGCGACACATCCTTGCAAGGAAGTAGCGTTTGCTGATTTCTACGTATCGTAGCAAAGGAGTTCTTATGATTCTCGAAACGCGCTATCGCATCTCATTTCTATGTTTCATGGTAAGATATAATATGATTTGCGAAGTGTCATGTATTCCTCGTCTACACTTCAATTGAATGTAAATGCGACACTTCGTTGCTAGGAAATAGTGTCTGAAGATGTCTACGTATCGTAGCAATAGAGTTCTAATGCTTCTTAAAACGCGATATCGCATCTCATTTCTATGTTTCATTGTAAGATATAATATGATTTGCGAAGTGTTATGTATACCTCGTCTACACTTCAAATGAATATAAATGCGACGCTTCCTTGCAAGGAAATAGCGTTTGCAGATGTCTACGTATCGAAGCAATAAAGTTCAAATGCTTCTTAAAGCGAGATATTGCATCTCATAATTATGTTTCATGATAAGATATAATATTCATTGCAAAGTGTTTTGCATTCCTCGTCTACGATTCAAATGAATGTAAATGCGACACTTCCTTGCAAGGAAATAGCGTTTGCAGATGTCTACGTACCGTAGCAATAGAGTTCTTATGATTCTTAAAACGCGATATCGCATCTCATTTCTATGATTCATGGTAAGATATAATATGATTTGCGAAGTGTCACGTATTCCTCGTCTACACTTCAAATGAATGTGAATGCGACACTTCCTCGCTAGGAAATAGCGTTTGCAGATGTCTACGTATCGTAGCAATAGATTTCTAATGCTTCTTAAAGCGCGATATCGCATCTCATTTCTATGTTTCGTGGTAAGATGTAATATTCATTTCGAAGTGTTATGTATTCCTCGTCTACACTTCAAATGAATGCGAATGCGACACTTCCTTGCAGGGAAATAGCGTTTGCAGATATCTACGTATCGTAGCAATAGAGTTCTTATGATCCTTAAAACGCGATATCGCATCTCATTTCTATGTTTCATGGTAAGATATAATATGTTTGGCGAAGTTTTAAGTATTCCTCGTCTACACTTCAAATGAATGTAAATGCGACACTTCCTTGCAAGGAAATAGCGTTTGCAGATGTCTACATATCGTAGAAATAGAGTTCTAATGCTTCTTAAAACGCGATATCGCATCTCATTACTATGTTGCATGATAAGATATAATATTCATTGTAAAGTCTTATGTATACCTCGTATTCACTTCAGAGGAATGTAAATGCGACACTTCCTTGCAAGGAAATAGCGTTTGCAGATGTCTAGCTATCGTAGCAATAGAGTTCTAATGCTTCTTAAAACGCGACATCGCATCTCATTTCTATGTTTCATGGTAAGATATAATATGATTTGCGAAGTGTTATGTATTCCTCGTCTACACTTCAAATGAATGAAAATGCGACACTTCCTTGCAAGGAAATAGCGTTTGCAGATATCTACGTATCGTAGCAATAGAGTTCTTATGATTCTTAAAACGCGATATCGCATCTCATTTCTATGTTTCATGGTAAGAAATAATATGATTTGCGAAGTGTTATGTATTCCTCGTCTACGATTGAAATGGACGTAAATGCGACACTTCCGTGCTGGGAAATAGCGTTTGCAGATGTCTAGATATCGTAGAAATAGAGTTCTAATGCTTCTTAGAACGCGATATCGCATCTCATTACTATGTTGCATGATAAGATATAATATTCATTGTAAAGTCTTATGTATACCTCGTATTCACTTCAGAGGAATGTAAATGCGACACTTCCTTGCAAGGAAATAGCGTTTGCAGATCTCTAGCTATCGTAGCAATAGAGTTCTAATGCTTCTTAAAACGCGACATCGCATCTCATTTCTATGTTTCATGGTAAGATATAATATGATTTGCGAAGTGTTATGTATTCCTCGCCTACATTTCAAATGAATGTAAATGCGACACTTCCTTGCAAGGAAATGGCGTTTGCAAATGTCTACCTATCGTGGCAAAAGTGTTCTTATGCTTCTTAAAACGTGATATCGCATCTCATTTCTATGTTTCATGATAAGTTGTAATATTCATTGCGAAGTGTTATGTATTCCTCGTCTACACTTCAAATGAATGTAAATGCGACACTTCCCTGCAAGGAAATAGCGTTTGCAAATGTCTACCTATCGTAGCAATAGCGTTCTAATGCTTCTTAATACGCGATATCGCATCTCATTTCTATGTTTCATGGTAAGATATAATATAATTTGCGAAGTGTTATGTATTCCTCGTCTACACTTCAATTGAATGTAAATGCGACACTTCCTTGCTAGGAAATAGCGTTTGCAGATGTCTACGTATCGTAGCAATAGAGTTCTAATGCTTCTTAAAACGCGATATCGCATCTCATTTCTGTGTTTCATGGTAAGATATAATATGATTTGCGAAATGTTATGTATTCCTCGTCTACACTGAATGAATATAAAAATGAATGTAAATGCGACACTTCCTTGCTAGGAAAAAGCGTTAGCAGATGTCTACGTATCGTAGAAATAGATTTCTAATGCTTCTTAAAACGCGATATCGCATCTCATTACTATGTTGCATGATAAGATACAATATTCATTGTAAAGCGTTATGTATACCTCGTATTCACTTAAGAAGAATGTAAATGCGACACTTCCTTGCAAGGAAATAGTGTTTGCCGATATCTACGAATCTAAGCAATAGAGTTCAAATGCTTCTTAAAACGAGATATCGCATCTCATATCTATGTTTCATGATAAGATATAATATTAATTGCGAAGTGTTATGCATTCCTCGTCTACGATTCAAATGAATTTAATGCGACACTTCCTTGCTAGGAAATAGCGTTAGCAGATGTTTACGTATCGTAGGGATAGAGTTCTAATGACTCTTAAAACGCGATATCGCACCTAATTTCTATGTTTCATGGTAAGATATAATATGATTTGCGAAGTGTCACGTATTCCTCGTCTACACTTCAAATGAATGTAAATGCGACACTTCCTTGCTAGGAAATAGCGTCTGCAGATGTCTAGGTATCCTAGCAATAGAGTTCTAATGCTTCTTAAAACGCGTAATCGCATCTCATTTCTATGTTTCATGGTAAGATATTATATGATTTGCGATGTGCTATGTGTTCCTCGTCTACACTTCAAATGAATGTGAATGCGACACTTCGTTGCAAGGAAATAGCGTTTGCAGATGTCTACCTATCGTAGCAATAGAGATATCGCATCTCATTTCTATGTTTCATGGTAAGATATAATATGATTTGCGAAGTGTTATGTATTCCTCGTCTGCACTTCAAATGGATGTAAATGCGACACGTCCTTGCTAGGAAATAGCGTCTGCAGATGTCTAGGTATCGTAGCGATAGTGTTCTAATGCTTCTTGAAACGCGATATCGCATCTCATTTCTATGTTTCATGGTAAGATATTATATGATTTGCGAAGTGTCATGTATTCCTCGTCTACACTTCAAATGAATGTAAATGCTACACTTCCTTGCTAGGAAATAGCGTCTGCAGATGTCTAGGTATCACAGCAATAGAGTTCTAATGCTTCTTAAAACGCGATATCGCATCTCATTTCTATGTTTCATGGTAAGATATAATATTCATTGTAAAGTGTTATGTATACCTCGTACTCACTTCAGAAGAATGTAAATGCGACACTTCCTTGCAAGGAAATAGCGTTTGCAGATGTCTAGCTATCGTAGCAATAGAGTTCTTATGATACTTAAAACGCGATATCGCATCTCATTTCTATGTTTCATGGTAAGATATAATATGATTTGCGAAGTGTTATGTGTTCCTCGTCTACACTTCAAATGAATGTGAATGCGACACTTCCTTGCAAGGAAATAGCGTTTGCAGATGTCTACCTGTCGTAGCAATGGATTTCTAATGCTTCTTAAAACGCGATATCGCATCTCATTTCTATGTTTCATGGTAAGATATAATATGATTTGCGAAGTGTTATGTATTCCTCGTCTACACTTCAAATGAATGTAAATGCGACACTTCCTTGCTAGGAAATAGCGTCTGCAGGTGTCTAGGTATTGTAGCGATAGTGTTCTAATGCTTCTTAAAACGCGATATCGCATCCCATTTCTATGTTTCATGGTAAGATATAATATGATTTGTGAAGTGTTATGTATTCCTCGTCTACACTTCAAATGAATGTAAATGCGACACTTCCTTGCAAGGAAATAGCGTCTACAGATGTCTACGTATCGTAGCAATAGATTTCTAATGCTTCTTAAAACGCGATATCGCATGTCATTTCTATGTTTCATGGTAAGTTATAATATGATTTGCGAAGTGTCATGTATTCCTCGTCTACAGTTCAAATGAATGTAAATGCGACACGTCCTTGCAAGGAAATAGCGTCTGCAGATGTCTAGGTATCGTAGCGATAGTGTTCTAATGCTTCTTAAAACGCGATATCGCATCTCATTTCTATGTTTCATTGTAAGATATAATATAATTTGAGAAGTGTTATGTATTACTCGTCTACACTTCAAATGAATGTAAATGCGACACTTCCTTGCAAGGAAATAGCGTTTGCAGATGTCTACGTATCGTAGCAATAGAGTTCTAATGTTTCTTAAAACGCGATATCGCATCCCATTTCTATGTTTCATGGTAAGATATAATATTCATTGTAAAGTCTTATGTATTCCTCGTCTACACTTCAAATGAATGTAAATGCGACACGTCCTTGCTAGGAATTAGCGTCTGCAGATGTCTAGGTATCGTAGCGATAGTGTTCTAATGATTCTTAAAACGCGATATCGCATTTCATTTCTATGTTTCATGGTAAGATCTAATATGATTTGTGAAGTGTTATGTATTCCTCGTCTACACTTCAAATGAATGTAATGTGACACTTCCTTGCAAGGAAATAGTGTTTGCAGATATCTACCTATCGTAGCAATAGAATTCTAATGCTTCTTAGAACGCGATATCGCATCTGATTTCTATGTTTCATGGTAAGATATAATATTCATTGTAAAGTGTTATGAATACCTCGTATTCACTTCAGAAGAATGTAAATGCGACACTTCCTTGCAAGGAAATAGCGTTTGCAGATGTCTACCTATCGTAGCAATAGAGTTCTTATGATACTTAAAACGCGATATCGCATCTCATTCCTATGTTTCATGGTAAGATATAATATGATTTGCGAAGTGTTATGTGTTCCTCGTCTACACTTCAAATGAATGTAGATGCGACACTTCCTTGCAAGGAAATAGCGTTTGCAGATGTCTACGTATCGTAGCAATAGATTTCTAAAACTTCTTAAAACGCGATATCGCATGTCATTTCTATGTTTCATGGTAAGATATAATATGATTTGCGAAGTGTCATGTATTCCTCGTCTACACTTCAAATGAATGTAAATGCGACACTTCCTTTCTAGGAAATAGCGTCTGCAGATGTCTAGGTATCCTAGCAATAGAGTTCTAATGCTTCTTAAAACGCGTAATCGCATCTCATTTCTATGTTTCATGGTAAGATATTATATGATTTGCGATGTGCTATGTGTTCCTCGTCTACACTTCAAATGAATGTGAATGCGACACTTCGTTGCAAGGAAATAGCGTTTGCAGATGTCTACCTATCGTAGCAATAGAGATATCGCATCTCATTTCTATGTTTCATGGTAAGATATAATATGATTTGCGAAGTGTTATGTATTCCTCGTCTGCACTTCAAATGGATGTAAATGCGACACGTCCTTGCTAGGAAATAGCGTCTGCAGATGTCTAGGTATCGTAGCGATAGTGTTCTAATGCTTCTTGAAACGCGATATCGCATGTCATTTCTATGTTTCATGGTAAGATATAATATGATTTGCGAAGTGTCATGTATTCCTCGTCTACAGTTCAAATGAATGTAAATGCGACACGTCCTTGCTAGGAAATAGCGTCTGCAGATGTCTAGGTATCGTAGCGATAGTGTTCTAATGCTTCTTAAAACGCGATATCGCATCCCATTTCTATGTTTCATGGTAAGATATTATATGATTTGCGAAGTGTCATGTATTCCTCGTCTACACTTCAAATGAATGTAAATGCTACACTTCCTTGCTAGGAAATAGCGTCTGCAGATGTCTAGGTATCATAGCAATAGAGTTCTAATGCTTCTTAAAACGCGATATCGCATCTCATTTCTATGTTTCATGGTAAGATATAATATTCATTGTAAAGTGTTATGTATACCTCGTATTCACTTCAGAAGAATGTAAATGCGACACTTCCTTGCAAGGAAATAGCGTTTGCAGATGTCTACCTATCGTAGCAATAGAGTTCTTATGATACTTAAAACGCGATATCGCATCTCATTTCTATGTTTCATGGTAAGATATAATATTCATTGTAAAGTGTTATGTATTCCTCGTCTACACTTCAAATGAATGTAAATGCGACACGTCCTTGCTAGGAAATAGCGTCTGCAGATGTCTAGGTATCGTAGCGATTGTGTTCTAATGCTTCTTAAAACGCGATATCGCATTTCATTTCTATGTTTCATGGTAAGATCTAATATGATTTGTGAAGTGTTATGTATTCCTCGTCTACACTTCAAATGAATGTAAATGTGACACTTCCTTGCAAGGAAATAGCGTTTGCAGATATCTACCTATCGTAGCAATAGAATTCTAATGCTTCTTAGAACGCGATATCGCATCTGATTTCTATGTTTCATGGTAAGATATAATATTCATTGTAAAGTGTTATGAATACCTCGTATTCACTTCAGAAGAATGTAAATGCGACACTTCCTTGCAAGGAAATAGCGTTTGCAGATGTCTACCTATCGTAGCAATAGAGTTCTTATGATACTTAAAACGCGATATCGCATTTCATTTCTATGTTTCATGGTAAGATATAATATGATTTGCGAAGTGTCATGTATTCCTCGTCTACACTTCAAATTAATGTAAATGCGACACTTCCTTTCTAGGAAATAGCGTCTGCAGATGTCTAGGTATCCTAGCAATAGAGTTCTAATGCTTCTTAAAACGCGATATCGCATCTCATTTCTATGTTTCATGGTAAGATATTATATGATTTGCGATGTGTTATGTGTTCCTCGTCTACACTTCAAATGAATGTGAATGCGACACTTCGTTGCAAGGAAATAGCGTTTGCAGATGTCTACCTATCGTAGCAATGGAGATATCGCATCTCATTTCTATGTTTCATGGTAAGATATAATATTCATTGTAAAGTGTCATGTATACCTCGTACTCACTTCAGAAGAATGTAAATGCGACACTTCCTTGCAAGGAAATAGCGTTTGCAGATGTCTACCTATCGTAGCAATTGAGTTCTTATGATACTTTAAACGCGATATCGCATCTCATTTCTATGTTTCATGGTAAGATATAATATGATTTGCGAAGTGTTATGTATTCCTCGTCTACACTTCAAATGAATGTAAATGCGACACTTCCTTGCTAGGAAGTAGCGTCTGCAGGTGTCTAGGTATTGTAGCGATAGTGTTCTAATGCTTCTTAAAACGCGATATCGCATCCCATTTCTATGTTTCATGGTAAGATATAATATGATTTGTGAAGTGTTATGTATTCCTCGTCTACACTTCAAATGAATGTAAATGCGACACTTCCTTGCAAGGAAATAGCGTCTACAGATGTCTACGTATCGTAGCAATAGATTTCTAATGCTTCTTAAAACGCGATATCGCATGTCATTTCTATGTTTCATGGTAAGATATAATATGATTTGCGAAGTGTCATGTATTCCTCGTCTACACTTCAAATGAATGTAAATGCGACACGTCCTTGCTAGGAAATAGCGTCTGCAGATGTCTAGGTATCGTAGCGATAGTGTTCTAATGCTTCTTAAAACGCGATATCGCATCTCATTTCTATGTTTCATGGTAAGATATTATATGATTTGCGAAGTGTCATGTATTCCTCGTCTACACTTCAAATGGATGTAAATGCTACACTTCCTTGCTAGGAAATAGCGTCTGCAGATGTCTAGGTATCATAGCAATAGAGTTCTAATGCTTCTTAAAACGCGATATCGCATCTCATTTCTATGTTTCATGGTAAGATATAATATTCATTGTAAAGTGTTATGTATACCTCGTATTCACTTCAGAAGAATGTAAATGCGACACTTCCTTGCAAGGAAATAGCGTTTGCAGATGTCTACCTATCGTAGCAATAGAGTTCTAATGCCTCTTAAAACGCGATATCGCATCTCATTTCTATGTTTCATGGTAAGATATAATATGATTTGAGAAGTGTTATGTATTCCTCGTCTACACTCCAATTGAATGTAAATGCGACACTTCCTTGCAAAGAAATTGCGTTTGCAGATCTACGTATCGTAGCAATAGATATCTAATGCTTCTTAAAAGGCGATATCGCATCTCATTTCTGTGTTTCATGGTAAGATATAATATGATTTGCGAAGTGTCATGTATTCCTCGTCTAAACTTCAAATGAATGTAAATGCGACACTTCCTTGCTAGGAAATAGCGTCTGCAGATGTCTTGGTATCGTAGCAATTGGGTTCAAATCCTTCTTAAAACGAGATATTGCATCTCATATCTATGTTTCATGATAAGATATAATATTCATTGCGAAGTGTTATGCATTCCTCGTCTACGATTCAAATGAATGTGAATCCGACACTTCCTCGCTAGGAAATAGCGTTTGCAGATGTCTACGTACCGTAGCAATAGATTTCTAATGCTTCTTAGAACGCGATATCGCATCTCATTTCTATGTTTTATGGTAAGATATAATATGATTTGCGAAGTGTCATGTATTCCTCGTCTACACTTCAAATGAATGTAAATGCGACACTTCCTTGCTAGGAAATAGCGTCTGCAGATGTCTAGGTATCGTAGCAATAGAGTTCTAATGCCTCTTAAAACGCGATATCGCATCTCATTTCTATGTTTCATGGTAAGATATAATATGATTTGAGAAGTGTTATGTATTCCTCGTCTACACTCCAATTGAATGTAAATGCGACACTTCCTTGCAAAGAAATTGCGTTTGCAGATCTACGTATCGTAGCAATAGATATCTAATGCTTCTTAAAAGGCGATATCGCATCTCATTTCTGTGTTTCATGGTAAGATATAATATGATTTGCGAAGTGTCATGTATTCCTCGTCTAAACTTCAAATGAATGTAAATGCGACACTTCCTTGCTAGGAAATAGCGTCTGCAGATGTCTTGGTATCGTAGCAATTGGGATCAAATCCTTCTTAAAACGAGATATTGCATCTCATATCTATGTTTCATGATAAGATATAATATTCATTGCGAAGTGTTATGCATTCCTCGTCTACGATTCAAATGAATGTGAATCCGACACTTCCTCGCTAGGAAATAGCGTTTGCAGATGTCTACGTACCGTAGCAATAGATTTCTAATGCTTCTTAGAACGCGATATCGCATCTCATTTCTATGTTTTATGGTAAGATATAATATGATTTGCGAAGTGTCATGTATTCCTCGCCTACACTTCAAATGAATGTAAATGCGACACTTCCTTGCTAGGAAATAGCGTCTGCAGATGTCTAGGTATCGTAGCAATAGAGTTCTAATGCCTCTTAAAACGCGATATCGCATCTCATTTCTATGTTTCATGGTAAGATATAATATGATTTGAGAAGTGTTATGTATTCCTCGTCTACACTTCAAATGAATGTAAATGCGACACTTCCTTGCAAGGAAATAGCGTTTGCGGATGACTGCGTATCGTAGCAATAGAGTTCTTATGATTCTTAAACGCGATATCGCATCTCATTTCTATGTTTCATGGTAAGATATATTATTCATTGCGAAGTGTTATGCATTCCACATCCACGATTCAAATGAACGTAAATGCGACACTTCCTTGCAGGGAAATAGCGATTGCAGATGTCTACGTACCGTAACAATAAAGTTCTTCTGATTCTTAAAACGCGATATCGCATCTCATTTCTATGTTTCATGGTAAGATATAATATGATTTGAGAAGTGTTATGTATTCCTCGTCAACACTTCAAATGAATGTAAATGCGACACTTCCTTGCAAGGAAATAGCGTTTGCGGATGACTGCGTATCGTAGCAATAGAGTTCTTATGATACTTAAAACGCGATATCGCATCTCATTTCTATGTTTCATGGTAAGATATAATATGATTTGCGAAGTGTCATGTATTCCTCGTCTACACTTCGAATGAATGTGAATGCGATACTTCCTTGCAAGGAAATAGCGTTTGCAGATGTCTACGTATCATAGCAATAGATTTCTAATGCTTCTTATAACGCGATATCGCATGTCATTCCTATGTTTCATGGTAAGTGTTATGCATTCCACGTCTACGATTCAAATGAACGTAAATGCGACACTTCCTTGCAGGGAAATAGCGTTTGCAGATGTCTATGTACCGTAACAATAAAGTTCTTATGATTCTTAAAACGCGATATCGCATCTCATTTCTATGTTTCATGGTAAGATATAATATGATTTGAGAAGTGTTATGTATTCCTCGTCTACACTTCAAATGAATGTGAATGCGACACTTCCTCGCTAGGAAATAGCGTTTGCAGATGTCTACGTATCGTAGCAATAGATTTCTAATGCTTCTTAAAACGCGATATCGCATCTCACTTCTATGTTTTATGGTAAGATATAATATGATTTGCGAAGTGTCATGTATTCCTCGTCTACACTTCAAATGAATGTAAATGCGACACTTCCTTGCAAGGAAATAGCGTCTGCAGATGTCTAGGTATCGTAGCAATAGAGTTCTAATGCTTCTTAAAACGCGATATCGCATCTCATTTCTATGTTTCATGGTAAGATATAATATGATTTGCGAAGTGTTATGCATTCCTCGTCTACGATCAAATGAATGTGAATGCGACACTTCCTCGCTAGGAATTAGCGTTTGCAGATATCTACGTATCGTAGCAATAGATTTCTAATGCTTCTTAAAACGCGATACTGCATCTCATTTCTATGTTTCATGGTAAGATATAATATTCATTGCGAAGTGTTATGCATTCCTCGTCTACGATTCAAATGAATGTAAATGCGACACTTCCTAGCAAGGAAATAGCGTTTGCAGATGTCTACATATCGTAGCAATAGATTTCTGATGCTTCTTAAAACGCGATATCGCATATCATTTCTATGTTTCATGGTAAGACATAATATGATTTGCGAAGTGTTATGCATTCCTCGTCTACGATTCAAATGAATGTAAATGCGACACTTCCTTGCAAGGAAATAGCGTTTGCAGATGTCTACGTATCGTAGCAATGGATTTCTAATGCTTCTTAGAACGCGATATCGCATCTCATTTCTATGTTTTATGGTAAGATATAATATGATTTGCGAAGTGTCATGTATTCCTCGTCTACACTTCAAATGAATGTAAATGCGACACTTCCTTGCTAGGAAATAGCGTCTGCAGATGTCTAGGTATCGTAGCAATAGAGTTCTAATGCCTCTTAAAACGCGATATCGCATCTCATTTCTATGTTTCATGGTAAGATATAATATGATTTGCGAAGTGTTATGCATTCCTCGTCTACGATTCAAATGAATGTAAATGCGACACTTCCTTGCAAGGAAATAGCGTTTGCAGATGTCTACGTATCGTAGCAATAGATTTCTTATGATCCTTAAAACCCGATATCGCATCTCATTTCTATGTTTCATGGTAAGATATAATATTCATTGCGAAGTGCTATGCATTCCTCGTCTACGATTCAAATGAATGTAAATGCGACACTTCCTAGCAAGGAAATAGCGTTTGCAGATGTCTACGTATCGTAGCAATAGATTTCTGATGCTTTTTAGAACGCGGTATCGCATCTCATTTCTATGTTTCATGGTAAGATATAATATGATTTGCGAAGTGTTATGTATTCCCCGTCTACACTCCAAATGAATGTAAAGGCGACACTTCCTTGCAAAGAAAATTGCGTTTGCAGATGTCTACGTATCGTAGCAATAGATATCTAATGCTTCTTAAAACGCGATATCGCATCTCATTTCTATGTTTCATGGTAAGATATAATATGATTTGCGAAGTGTTATGTATTCCTCGTCTACACTTCAAGTGAATGTAAATGCGACACTTCCTTGCTAGGAAATAGCGTCTGCAGATGTCTAGGTATCGTAGCAATTGAGTTCAAATCCTTCTTAAAACGAGATATTGCATCTCATATCTATGTTTCATGATGAGATATGATATTCATTGCGAAGTGTTATGTATTCCTCGTCTACACTCGAAATGAATGTAAATGCGACACTTCCTTGCAAAGAAATTGCGTTTGCAGATGTCTACGTATCGTAGCAATAGATATCTAATGCTTCTTAAGACGCGATATCGCAACTCATTTCTATGTTTCATGGTAAGATATAATATGATTTGCGAAGTGTCATGTATTCCTCGTCTACACTTCAAGTGAATGTAAATGCGACACTTCCTTGCTAGGAAATAGCGTCTGCAGATGTCTAGGTATCGTAGCAATTGAGTTCAAATCCTTCTTAAAACGAGATATTGCATCTCATATCTATGTTTCATGATAAGATATAATATTCATTGCGAAGTGTTATGCATTCCTCGTCTACGATTCAAATGAATGTAAATGCGACACTTCCTTGCAAGGAAATAGCGTTTGCAGATGTCTACGTAATCGTAGCAATAGAGTTCTTATGATTCTTAAAACGCGATATCGCATCTCATTTCTATGTTTCATGGTGATATATATTATGATTTGCAAAGTGTTATGTATTCCTCGTCTAGACTTCAAATGAATGTGAATGCGACACTTCGTCGCTAAGAAATAGCGTTTGCAGATGTCTACGTATCGTAGCAATAGATTTCTAATGCTTCTTAAAACGCGATATCGCATCTCATTTCTATGTTTCATGGTAAGATATAATATGATTTGCGAAGTGTTATGTATTCCTCGTCTACACTTCAAATGAATGTAAATGCGACACTTCCTAGCAAGGAAATAGCGTTTGCAGGTGTCTACGTATCGTAGCGATAGAGTTCTAATGCTTCTTAGAACGCGATATCGCATCTCATTTCTATGTTTTATGGTAAGATATAATATGATTTGCGAAGTGTCATGTATTCCTCGCCTACACTTCAAATGAATGTAAATGCGACACTTCCTTGCTAGGAAATAGCGTCTGCAGATGTCTAGGTATCGTAGCAATAGAGTTCTAATGCCTCTTAAAACGCGATATCGCATCTCATTTCTATGTTTCATGGTAAGATATAATATGATTTGAGAAGTGTTATGTATTCCTCGTCTACACTTCAAATGAATGTAAATGCGACACTTCCTTGCAAGGAAATAGCGTTTGCGGATGACTGCGTATCGTAGCAATAGAGTTCTTATGATTCTTAAAACGCGATATCGCATCTCATTTCTATGTTTCATGGTAAGATATATTATTCATTGCGAAGTGTTATGCATTCCACATCCACGATTCAAATGAACGTAAATGCGACACTTCCTTGCAGGGAAATAGCGATTGCAGATGTCTACGTACCGTAACAATAAAGTTCTTCTGATTCTTAAAACGCGATATCGCATCTCATTTCTATGTTTCATGGTAAGATATAATATGATTTGAGAAGTGTTATGTATTCCTCGTCAACACTTCAAATGAATGTAAATGCGACACTTCCTTGCAAGGAAATAGCGTTTGCGGATGACTGCGTATCGTAGCAATAGAGTTCTTATGATACTTAAAACGCGATATCGCATCTCATTTCTATGTTTCATGGTAAGATATAATATGATTTGCGAAGTGTCATGTATTCCTCGTCTACACTTCGAATGAATGTGAATGCGATACTTCCTTGCAAGGAAATAGCGTTTGCAGATGTCTACGTATCATAGCAATAGATTTCTAATGCTTCTTATAACGCGATATCGCATGTCATTCCTATGTTTCATGGTAAGTGTTATGCATTCCACGTCTACGATTCAAATGAACGTAAATGCGACACTTCCTTGCAGGGAAATAGCGTTTGCAGATGTCTATGTACCGTAACAATAAAGTTCTTATGATTCTTAAAACGCGATATCGCATCTCATTTCTATGTTTCATGGTAAGATATAATATGATTTGAGAAGTGTTATGTATTCCTCGTCTACACTTCAAATGAATGTGAATGCGACACTTCCTCGCTAGGAAATAGCGTTTGCAGATGTCTACGTATCGTAGCAATAGATTTCTAATGCTTCTTAAAACGCGATATCGCATCTCACTTCTATGTTTTATGGTAAGATATAATATGATTTGCGAAGTGTCATGTATTCCTCGTCTACACTTCAAATGAATGTAAATGCGACACTTCCTTGCAAGGAAATAGCGTCTGCAGATGTCTAGGTATCGTAGCAATAGAGTTCTAATGCTTCTTAAAACGCGATATCGCATCTCATTTCTATGTTTCATGGTAAGATATAATATGATTTGCGAAGTGTTATGCATTCCTCGTCTACGATCAAATGAATGTGAATGCGACACTTCCTCGCTAGGAATTAGCGTTTGCAGATATCTACGTATCGTAGCAATAGATTTCTAATGCTTCTTAAAACGCGATACTGCATCTCATTTCTATGTTTCATGGTAAGATATAATATTCATTGCGAAGTGTTATGCATTCCTCGTCTACGATTCAAATGAATGTAAATGCGACACTTCCTAGCAAGGAAATAGCGTTTGCAGATGTCTACATATCGTAGCAATAGATTTCTGATGCTTCTTAAAACGCGATATCGCATATCATTTCTATGTTTCATGGTAAGACATAATATGATTTGCGAAGTGTTATGCATTCCTCGTCTACGATTCAAATGAATGTAAATGCGACACTTCCTTGCAAGGAAATAGCGTTTGCAGATGTCTACGTATCGTAGCAATGGATTTCTAATGCTTCTTAGAACGCGATATCGCATCTCATTTCTATGTTTTATGGTAAGATATAATATGATTTGCGAAGTGTCATGTATTCCTCGTCTACACTTCAAATGAATGTAAATGCGACACTTCCTTGCTAGGAAATAGCGTCTGCAGATGTCTAGGTATCGTAGCAATAGAGTTCTAATGCCTCTTAAAACGCGATATCGCATCTCATTTCTATGTTTCATGGTAAGATATAATATGATTTGCGAAGTGTTATGCATTCCTCGTCTACGATTCAAATGAATGTAAATGCGACACTTCCTTGCAAGGAAATAGCGTTTGCAGATGTCTACGTATCGTAGCAATAGATTTCTTATGATCCTTAAAACCCGATATCGCATCTCATTTCTATGTTTCATGGTAAGATATAATATTCATTGCGAAGTGCTATGCATTCCTCGTCTACGATTCAAATGAATGTAAATGCGACACTTCCTAGCAAGGAAATAGCGTTTGCAGATGTCTACGTATCGTAGCAATAGATTTCTGATGCTTTTTAGAACGCGGTATCGCATCTCATTTCTATGTTTCATGGTAAGATATAATATGATTTGCGAAGTGTTATGTATTCCCCGTCTACACTCCAAATGAATGTAAAGGCGACACTTCCTTGCAAAGAAATTGCGTTTGCAGATGTCTACGTATCGTAGCAATAGATATCTAATGCTTCTTAAAACGCGATATCGCATCTCATTTCTATGTTTCATGGTAAGATATAATATGATTTGCGAAGTGTTATGTATTCCTCGTCTACACTTCAAGTGAATGTAAATGCGACACTTCCTTGCTAGGAAATAGCGTCTGCAGATGTCTAGGTATCGTAGCAATTGAGTTCAAATCCTTCTTAAAACGAGATATTGCATCTCATATCTATGTTTCATGATGAGATATGATATTCATTGCGAAGTGTTATGTATTCCTCGTCTACACTCGAAATGAATGTAAATGCGACACTTCCTTGCAAAGAAATTGCGTTTGCAGATGTCTACGTATCGTAGCAATAGATATCTAATGCTTCTTAAGACGCGATATCGCAACTCATTTCTATGTTTCATGGTAAGATATAATATGATTTGCGAAGTGTCATGTATTCCTCGTCTACACTTCAAGTGAATGTAAATGCGACACTTCCTTGCTAGGAAATAGCGTCTGCAGATGTCTAGGTATCGTAGCAATTGAGTTCAAATCCTTCTTAAAACGAGATATTGCATCTCATATCTATGTTTCATGATAAGATATAATATTCATTGCGAAGTGTTATGCATTCCTCGTCTACGATTCAAATGAATGTAAATGCGACACTTCCTTGCAAGGAAATAGCGTTTGCAGATGTCTACGTATCGTAGCAATAGAGTTCTTATGATTCTTAAAACGCGATATCGCATCTCATTTCTATGTTTCATGGTGATATATATTATGATTTGCAAAGTGTTATGTATTCCTCGTCTAGACTTCAAATGAATGTGAATGCGACACTTCGTCGCTAAGAAATAGCGTTTGCAGATGTCTACGTATCGTAGCAATAGATTTCTAATGCTTCTTAAAACGCGATATCGCATCTCATTTCTATGTTTCATGGTAAGATATAATATGATTTGCGAAGTGTTATGTATTCCTCGTCTACACTTCAAATGAATGTAAATGCGACACTTCCTAGCAAGGAAATAGCGTTTGCAGGTGTCTACGTATCGTAGCGATAGAGTTCTAATGCTTCTTAAAGCGCGATATCGCATCTCATTTCTATGTTTCATGGTAAGATATAATATGATTTGCGAAGTGTTATGTATTCCTCGTCTACACTCCAAATGAATGTAAATGCGACACTTCCTTGCAAAGAAATTGTGTTTGCAGATCTACGTATCGTAGCAATAGATATCTAATGCTTCTTAAAAGGCGATATCGCATCTCATTTCTGTGTTTCATGGTAAGATATAATATGATTTGCGAAGTGTCATGTATTCCTCGTCTAAACTTCAAATGAATGTAAATGCGACACTTCCTTGCTAGGAAATAGCGTCTGCAGATGTCTTGGTATCGTAGCAATTGGGTTCAAATCCTTCTTAAAACGAGATATTGCATCTCATATCTATGTTTCATGATAAGATATAATATTCATTGCGAAGTGTTATGCATTCCTCGTCTACGATTCAAATGAATGTGAATCCGACACTTCCTCGCTAGGAAATAGCGTTTGCAGATGTCTACGTACCGTAGCAATAGATTTCTAATGCTTCTTAGAACGCGATATCGCATCTCATTTCTATGTTTTATGGTAAGATATAATATGATTTGCGAAGTGTCATGTATTCCTCGTCTACACTTCAAATGAATGTAAATGCGACACTTCCTTGCTAGGAAATAGCGTCTGCAGATGTCTAGGTATCGTAGCAATAGAGTTCTAATGCCTCTTAAAACGCGATATCGCATCTCATTTCTATGTTTCATGGTAAGATATAACATGATTTGAGAAGTGTTATGTATTCCTCGTCTACACTTCAAATGAATGTAAATGCGACACTTCCTTGCAAGGAAATAGCGTTTGCGGATGACTGCGTATCGTAGCAATAGAGTTCTTATGATTCTTAAAACGCGATATCGCATCTCATTTCTATGTTTCATGGTAAGATATATTATTCATTGCGAAGTGTTATGCATTCCACATCCACGATTCAAATGAACGTAAATGCGACACTTCCTTGCAGGGAAATAGCGATTGCAGATGTCTACGTACCGTAACAATAAAGTTCTTCTGATTCTTAAAACGCGATATCGCATCTCATTTCTATGTTTCATGGTAAGATATAATGTAACGTCAGGCGTACCGCCTGCCACCCTCCGGCGTCCACCTCATCATCCCCAGCATCCGTATCCGGAGCCCCTGCACACGGGCCACCCGCCGACTCGCCGTCCCTACAGAAGGAGACAAAGGTACGAGAGGGAAGAGGGATGCAGCATGCCGCGCCCACGCGCGATCTCCACACACGAGGGGGAGGACTTCACCCCGTATTACGAGGGCGAGGAGCTCTCCGACACATACTGGGTCGAATCCCCAGCGATCACGAAGCCCTATACGTACTTCTCGTACATGTGGGATTAGAATAAGCACACTACTCACCTATGTACATACACACCAACACACACCTAGATTTAAGTAAATATATGTATATATTTTATTCATGCACGGTTATGTTCCGTGCACTCGCGCGCACACTCGACGCTCGCGGCTCACGCTTAACGCGGGCCGCGCCCCACTCCGAACGGCCGCCCCACCACGAGGGCCGAGCGGCCGCCCTACTCCGACCGTCCGCCCCACCGCGAGGGCCCAGCGACTCGCGCGCCGCGCGACCCGAGGAGGTCGCGGACGCGAGATCCGAGAGTCAGTTCGTATCACATCTCCGAACGGGAGAGTTCCAATCTCACCTCCGAACGGGAGAGTTGGTATCTCATCTCCGAAGTGGAGAGTTCGTATCTCATCTCCGAACCGAGGAGTTCTAATCCAGCATCCGAACGATGCACTTCCGATCCGAGCAATAGGCTCATTCGCAACGAGCAATTAGCTCTAATGCATTCGTCTCTATCCATACTCCCATAGCGGAGTCCATTCGATACTTTATACTATTTCTAATTCTCATAGTAATCGCTAGTCAGTAACTTAGAATTTAGTCAAGTGTATCTAGTATAGTGAAATCATAGAATATAGTTTATTTTTACCAGATTCAAAGTATCTTTATTCGAGTTCAAATACAATTCCTTAATTCTACTCCACGGGTACGCTCGCGATTATTCTATTTCTATAACTCATCTGCGATAGTCTTGAGGCTCGACGACTAGAGCGAACCAGCGCTTAGTTGCTCCATCCTCACTTCTACCGTATACAGAATATCTTGCGCCCAGGTTGATCCCGGTAAGCTAGAGCGAACCAACGCTTAGCCGCGCCGTACTCGACCGAAGTTCAAGTATTCTCGACGAGCCTTGCACCTCCGAGAAAGCGTACACGACGCGCGGGGAGGAGAGAGTTTATTCGTCGTCTCGCTCGGGAATACGTGGGTGATGCACCGGAATATTCAATTTCCTGCGTTCGAGTCCTGGTACCTGTGAAGGAGGTTTCCTTCGCCGCACGACCCGTACCTCCGTTCCAGCCGTACGCCGCCGCCATCCCGGTTGCGGATCCAAGGCGTTCCAGGTACCTGGAAAGAGAAATCAGACAGCGGAATCAAGCCTTCGCAAGGTAAGTTTAGTGTTAGTTACCGTTTTATCAAGTCCGAAAAGCCAACGAACCCGGTCCGGACGCAATTCGCGTTATTTTCGGGAACGGTTACGACTTTGTGCCACCGTTGCGAGCGCAACCGCACCTCGGGACGTGACACGAAAGTTATTTTTGGTGACAGCGGTGGGATAGCCACGCGTTTCCTCCGGAAATTCCGCCGAAAGGAACCGCGAAACTAGATATGGCAACCCGGACTCCGACAAAAACGCGCCAGCAGACACAGCGAGCCGCCGCGATGGCCGATTCCGAACGCGAAAAACGCACTAGCAGAACGCTTGATTTCCAAGACGCTATCGCCGAGCCTCTTCCTAGTACCGCGCAACAAAACACTTCCGCTAAAAATACGAAAGCGACCGATCCGAGTAATGCCGCGTTGCTCCAGCAAATAGAAATTTTACGCCGTGAATTAGAATCTATTCGCAGAACGCCTGATTTAACGCGCGACGATACTGTTTCTCTAGATATTCCTCGGGGAAATCCGCTTTCCGGACATAATTCGAGCTCCGATTTTAATACAAATAGTTCGCAACACGACGAGCTATCACTTAAGCAGGCCCTCGAAGCCGTGCCGACATTCGATGGTCAGAACATTCCCATTCTTCAGTTTACCCGAGCGTGTAAACGCGCTTATGAGCTTATCCCTAATGGGTGCGAGCGAACTTTCACACGCCTGCTTAAGGGAAAACTCAAGGGTCGTGCCTACGCCGCGCTAGAAGACGAGCCGTGTTACACAATACTCGAATTAACGGACGTTCTTCGCAGCACATTTTGCTCCGTAAAATCAGCTCATCATTATCGGGGTGAACTTGCAAATATATTCATGCGCGCGAACGAGCACATTCTAGATTACATCGGTCGAGTAAAAGATCTTAGAACCGCCATAATTGATTGCGAAAGGCTTGCTCGACGAGACACACCGGAATCGCTCGATGACGTAGACGCGCTCACATTACAATGTTTTAAAGACGGTCTCATTCCGGAAATTCGAATGCAAATGACGATAAATTCATTCGGCACATTGCGAGAAACGTTCGCTCGAGCGCGAGAGCTTTACCAAATGCACGAACGTGATTGCAACCGACTAGGTAGATCGCGTGCCGCGCGACCAGAATCGCGCGAAAAACCAGCCGAAATTATTTGCCGAAAATGCAATAATATCGGACATTACGCGACCGAGTGTCGGCTCAGACCGCCATCGCCGTACCGACCGCAGGAATACTTGCGATCCAGGGACGTACCGCCTCCTACTCGAGGCCCCGCGTACGAACAACCGAGACAAATCGTAGTCAGGGACGCGCCCAAATTTTGTCGCTATTGCAAGACCCCGGGGCACGAAATAGGCGAGTGCCGAAAAAGGCAGTACAACAACGCGGTAAATAAAAATTCGGGAAACGACAATGGCCTCCGCACCCGCCGCGAGACAGGTGGCGAGGCCGCGCACCAAGTCCGTCCTCTCGCCGCGAACAACTCCAACGCGGAAATCGACGAAACGCCGCGATAAACATAACCGGAAAAACTAGCACGCCAAACGTAATTTTAAAATCCGATCTTCTAATTTCACCAACTCGCTTCATGGTGGACACTGGGGCGGAAATAAATATTATAAAACGTTCGGCTCTAAAAGCATCCGCGCGAATCGATAAGTCCGAGATCGTAATAATAACAGGGGTAACCGATGGAAAAACCGCAACCCTAGGGACGGTGAATCTTGTCATTTTCGGTCGCGTCGTTCCTTTTAATGTGGTCGAGGATGATTTTCCCCTTAAACCAAGCGGGATCCTCGGCTCCGGGTTCTGTATGGACGCAGAAATCTCTTTTCCAAATAAAATAATCAAATGGAATGGTAAGAGAATTCCTTTCGAAGACGATATCGAAGCACTCGAGGAACCGTCACCGGACTCGAAAATAAAGCCTCTCCTATCGCCGAAACGTAAACAAGCGCCGCGCACGGAATCTATTCCCCCTCCGCCGCCGCGCCCGTCGCGTAAATCATCGCCTCCGCTGAAACGCGATGCAGCAACGAAATCGAAGCTTCGAACGCAAGACAAAGCAGCTTCTCCGAAGTCAGGAGACCGTATCTCCATTCCGCCGAGATCAAATATCGGTATCAAGGTCCGCGTAGTTAATTCGAATCTCGCGGAAGGTATAATTCCTCGTATCGATCTTGCGCCGGGCATATTTTTCGGAAACGCTCTCGTCAGAGTAATTCGGGGCAAAGCGGTAACTCGAATAATTAATTCATCCGACCGCGCCGTCGAAATCGCGTTACCAGAAATCGTACTTGAGCCCGCGCAAATCATGACTCCCCTCCATAAGGAGGAAAGTCCATCGCTCTATCCGGTTTTTTCTAAATCCAACGTATCCGCCGTACCGATCGGCTCATCCCAAAAGGGAAAAACTTCTATTTCTTTCCCGAGTCAGACACCATATTCGACACTCGAAACTCCTCCTTCGCGTTGCAAAATCGCGAATGTTCAACAGATCTCTTATGCTCAGGCGGTTAAAAATAATGTACAACAGGCGCCGTTAAAACAAACATCGAAATCCGCCAACCTTTCGAAATCTCGCTTAGATCGAATTCTTAGTCTCCTCCGTCTCGACCACCTCAACGCAGAGGAAAGAGAGCACGTCGTCCGTCTCGTTCAAAGCACGCAGGAGCTTTTTCACATTGAGGGGGATAAATTAGGGCATACGTCAGCAACCACGCACAAGATTCCAACCGTCGACGACCGCCCCGTCAATGTGAAACAATACCGTTTCCCACCAGCTCATAAGGAGGAGATTCGACGACAAGTCGACAAATTTTTACAAAATGGTGTCATCTCTCCGTCAAAATCACCATATAATTCGCCATTGTGGGTTGTCCCAAAGAAACCGGACTCCTTGGGCAACAAGCAATGGCGCGTCGTCATCGACTACCGCGCACTCAATGAGAAATCTGTCGCCGATGCCTATCCCCTCCCTTGCATTACCGAGATACTTGATCAGCTCGGGAGCGCGAAGTATTTTAGTACATTCGATCTCGCGAGCGGATTTCACCAGATCCCAATGGAGCCCGCCGATGCTCCCAAAACCGCTTTTTCGACGCCTCACGGGCATTATGAATTTAAAAGAATGCCATTCGGATTAAAAAATGCGCCAGCGACGTTCCAACGACTTATGGACAATGTCCTGTCCGGTCTCCAGGGGAACGAAATTTTCGTCTATTTGGACGACATTGTTATCTACGCTAGCTCTCTTCAAGAACATCGACTTAAATTCGAGAAATTAACTCAACGGCTCAAAGAAGCTAATTTAGTATTGCAGCCGGATAAGTGCGAATTCTTGAGGAGAGAAGTAAGCTATTTGGGTCATATTATCAGTGAGCACGGTGTAAAACCTGACCCTGCGAAAATTAGCGCCGTCAAAAATTTTCCGCGCCCGCGCAACGCGAAACAGATCAAACAATTCCTCGGGCTCGCGGGATACTACAGGCGGTTCATCGCAAATTTTTCTAATATTGCTAAGCCACTTACAAATTTGTTAAAAAAAGACGCGCCCTTTGTATGGCGTAACGAGCAAGAGAATTCTTTCGTCAAACTCCGAGATTGCCTATGCGAAGCGCCTATCTTGCAGTACCCCAACTTCAAACAACCATTCGTGATAACGACCGACGCGTCCGCCGAAGCTATTGGTGCTATCTTGAGTCAAGGACCAATAGGCCGCGACTTGCCAATCGCGTACACGTCGCGACTGTTAAACGCTGCGGAGAAAAACTACTCCACGATCGAGAAGGAGTGTCTGGCGATTGTCTACGCCGTCCATTACTTTCGTCCATACATATACGGTAATCAATTCAAACTCGTTACCGACCATCGACCGTTAGTGTGGATGAATTCGGTCAAGGACCCGTCAAGTAGACTCGTACGGTGGAGGCTTAAGTTAGCGGAATTTGACTACGAGATGGTCTATAAAAGTGGAAAAACGAACCTTAATGCGGACGCATTGTCGCGGAATCCCGCTCAAATTTTTCCGCTCTCGTATTCAGAAAACTCGGAGGACGACATCTTCGATGTGCCTCCGGAAACCCGTAAAAAGTATACCACACTAGCGCCTCCTCCTACTCCGGTAACATCAGAACCTGAATTACCGACTCCAGGCACGTCCTTCCGTACCAACACAGCACCACCTCCGCAAGTCGCCAGCGACAGCACCGACTTCTATACTCCTGCTCCAAATGAATTTTTCCGACGCGAACCTCTATTTAATTTCAGCCGTGACGCATTATCAACGCGACGAGACAATGTAGTTGTCTTCGTCACGCAATCTGGGCACCCCTATGACACGGGCGCCAAAGATCTAGCGAACGCTGAAAAATTCCTTCCAAACAAAAATCACGTTCTTACCAAAGCCAAAGTCATACAAATCGGAAACGAATTCCAAATCCAGCTTCCAATCATCGAACATTCCACCAGATCAATCAATTTCCAGACCGTAATAGAAACATTCAGATCCTTGTGCGACGTTGTAAACGAATTACAATTACAAACATTTAGTATCGCACAAACCTATCTAGACTCCGTATCCTGGTCCCGAATCCAGAAAATCCTTCAGGACCTGTTTTATGAAACAACTGTCCAGATTACGGTCTGCCAGGGCCTCATTAAAACCCCTTCGGTCGAAGAGCGACTGAAAATAATAAGAGAAAACCACGACTCCCCTGTGGGAGGTCACAAAGGGGTTAATAAAACTTATTCTCGCATCAGACAACAATACTTTTGGCCAAACATGAAAACACAAATACAAGAATATATTGGCAAATGTAAAAGTTGTCAGACAGAGAAACTGGTCCGGGTGAAGACCAGACAGCCTCTCACTTTAACCGACACCCCTGGCAGGGCATTCGATAAGATTTCAATGGACGTAATGGGTCCTCTTCCCGAAACTTCCGACGGTTATACAAGTATCCTCACGATCCAAGATCTCCTCACTAAATACTCAGTCGCAGTTCCTCTCAAAACCACCACCGCAGTAGACATTGCCGAAGCTTTAATAAAAGAATTCATTTGTAAATTCGGATGCCCGAAAGGCATACTCACGGACCAAGGTTCGAACTTTATAAACAGCTTGATTAAAGCCATAGCAATCAAATTCCGTATTAAGCAATACAAGTCCACTGCGTTCCATCCACAGACAAACGGGTCCGTTGAACGATCTCACCACGTCCTGGCCGAATATCTGAAGCATTACATAGAGTCGAGTAACGATTGGGTGAATTGGTTACCGTACGCAATGTTTTCATACAACACCAGTGTGCACGAGGGTACATTATACACCCCACACGAACTAGTGTTCGGCAGGATAGCTAGGACGCCGTCAGCCACTCCTTTTCAGGACAGCTCTGATAACGAAACTTATAGCGACTACCTTATACAACTTCAGGAGAAAATCTCGAAATCTCAGGATTTGGCTAAAGCCAATCTAGACAATGCGAAACGCCGTTCTAAATATTATTATGACCGAAATCTCAATGTCCAAAACTTCGAGGTAGGCCAATGGGTCTATCTTTTAAAAGAGCCGAACAAACATAAGTTCCAGGCACAGTATTCTGGACCGTACCGTATCCTCGAAATTTTGGGCAATTGTAATGTTAAGCTGAATGTAAAAGGGCGCCATAAAATTGTTCATACGAACAAAATCAAAATTTGTAAACGAATGCATAGTATGCAGAGTGTGGATGCTAGTGAAAGAAAAGTGCGAAAAACTGAAAATGAAGTCAGTGAGAGCAGTGACATTCAAACGAACGCTGAAAGTGAAAGCGACGAAAGTGCCTGCAATCCGAAGGAAGCCCGCAGTCACGGTCCAATCTCCAAACGTTATCGCCAGGATCAACCAGGCGAAAAACCTCAGATTCCGCAGCATCCAGCCGACAGGACCAAGAGAAGGATCCAGCATCCCGAAATCTACCCAACAGACAAGAGATCTCGGCATGGCCGAGATTCTTTTTCCAAGGGGGGTGGTGTAACGTCAGGCGTACCGCCTGCCACCCTCCGGCGTCCACCTCATCATCCCCAGCATCCGTATCCGGAGCCCCTGCACACGGGCCACCCGCCGACTCGCCGTCCCTACAGAAGGAGACAAAGGTACGAGAGGGAAGAGGGATGCAGCATGCCGCGCCCACGCGCGATCTCCACACACGAGGGGGAGGACTTCACCCCGTATTACGAGGGCGAGGAGCTCTCCGACACATACTGGGTCGAATCCCCAGCGATCACGAAGCCCTATACGTACTTCTCGTACATGTGGGATTAGAATAAGCACACTACTCACCTATGTACATACACACCAACACACACCTAGATTTAAGTAAATATATGTATATATTTTATTCATGCACGGTTATGTTCCGTGCACTCGCGCGCACACTCGACGCTCGCGGCTCACGCTTAACGCGGGCCGCGCCCCACTCCGAACGGCCGCCCCACCACGAGGGCCGAGCGGCCGCCCTACTCCGACCGTCCGCCCCACCGCGAGGGCCCAGCGACTCGCGCGCCGCGCGACCCGAGGAGGTCGCGGACGCGAGATCCGAGAGTCAGTTCGTATCACATCTCCGAACGGGAGAGTTCCAATCTCACCTCCGAACGGGAGAGTTGGTATCTCATCTCCGAACTGGAGAGTTCGTATCTCATCTCCGAACCGAGGAGTTCTAATCCAGCATCCGAACGATGCACTTCCGATCCGAGCAATAGGCTCATTCGCAACGAGCAATTAGCTCTAATGCATTCGTCTCTATCCATACTCCCATAGCGGAGTCCATTCGATACTTTATACTATTTCTAATTCTCATAGTAATCGCTAGTCAGTAACTTAGAATTTAGTCAAGTGTATCTAGTATAGTGAAATCATAGAATATAGTTTATTTTTACCAGATTCAAAGTATCTTTATTCGAGTTCAAATACAATTCCTTAATTCTACTCCACGGGTACGCTCGCGATTATTCTATTTCTATAACTCATCTGCGATAGTCTTGAGGCTCGACGACTAGAGCGAACCAGCGCTTAGTTGCTCCATCCTCACTTCTACCGTATACAGAATATCTTGCGCCCAGGTTGATCCCGGTAAGCTAGAGCGAACCAACGCTTAGCCGCGCCGTACTCGACCGAAGTTCAAGTATTCTCGACGAGCCTTGCACCTCCGAGAAAGCGTACACGACGCGCGGGGAGGAGAGAGTTTATTCGTCGTCTCGCTCGGGAATACGTGGGTGATGCACCGGAATATTCAATTTCCTGCGTTCGAGTCCTGGTACCTGTGAAGGAGGTTTCCTTCGCCGCACGACCCGTACCTCCGTTCCAGCCGTACGCCGCCGCCATCCCGGTTGCGGATCCAAGGCGTTCCAGGTACCTGGAAAGAGAAATCAGACAGCGGAATCAAGCCTTCGCAAGGTAAGTTTAGTGTTAGTTACCGTTTTATCAAGTCCGAAAAGCCAACGAACCCGGTCCGGACGCAATTCGCGTTATTTTCGGGAACGGTTACGACTTTGTGCCACCGTTGCGAGCGCAACCGCACCTCGGGACGTGACAATAATATGATTTGAGAAGTGTTATGTATTCCTCGTCTACACTTCAAATGAATGTAAATGCGACACTTCCTTGCAAGGAAATAGCGTTTGCGGATGACTGCGTATCGTAGCAATAGAGTTCTTATGATTCTTAAAACGCGATATCGCATCTCATTTCTATGTTTCATGGTAAGATATAATATGATTTGCGAAGTGTCATGTATTCCTCGTCTACACTTCGAATGAACGTAAATGCGACACTTCCTTGCAGGGAAATAGCGTTTGCAGATGTCTATGTACCGTAACAATAAAGTTCTTATGATTCTTAAAACGCGATATCGCATCTCATTTCTATGTTTCATGGTAAGATATAATATGATTTGGGAAGTGTTATGTATTACTCGTCTACACTTCAAATGAATGTAAATGCGACACTTCCTTGCAAGGAAATAGCGTTTGCAGATGTCTACGTATCGTAGCAATAGAGTTCTAATGCTTCTTAAAACGCGATATCGCATCTCATCTCTATGTTTCACGGTAAGATATAATATGATTTGCGAAGTGTCATGTATTCCTCGTCTACACTTCAAATGAATGTAAATGCGACACTTCCTTGCAAGGAAATAGCGTCTGCAGATGTCTACGTATCGTAGCAATAGAATTCTAATGCTTCTTAAAACGCGATATCGCATCTCATTTCTATGTTTCATAGTAAGATATAATATTCATTGTAAAGTGTTATGTATACCTCGTATTCACTTCAGAAGAATGTCAATGCGACACTTCCTTGCAAGGAAATAGCGTTTGCAGATATCTACCTATCGTAGCAATAGAGTTCTAATGCTTCTTAAAACTCGATATCGCATCTCATTTCTATGTTTCATGGTAAGATATAATATGATTTGCGAAGTGTTATGTATTCCTCATCTACTCTTCAAATGAATGTAAATGCGACACTTCCTAGCAAGGAAATAGCGTTTGCAGATGTCTACGTATCGTAGCAATAGATTTCTGATGCTTCTTGAAACGCGATATCGCATCTCATTTCTATGTTTCATGGTAAGATATAATATGATTTGCGAAGTGTCATGTATTCCTCGTCTACACTTCAAATGAATGTAAATGCGACACTTCTTTGATAGGAAATAGCGTCTGCAGATGTCTAGGTATCGTAGCAATTGAGTTCAAATCCTTCTTAAAACGCGATATCGCATCTCATTTCTATGTTTCATGGTAAGATATAATATGATTTGCGAAGTGTTATGTATTCCTCGTCTACACTTCAAATGAATGTGAATGCGACACTTCCTCGCTAGGAAATAGCGTTTGCAGATGTCTACGTATCGTAGCAATAGATTTCTAATGCTTCTTAAAACGCGATATCGCATCTCATTTCTATGTTTCATGGTAAGATATTATATGATTTGCGAAGTGTTATGTATTCCTCGTCTACACTTCAAATGAATGTAAATGCGACACATCCTTGCTAGGAAATAGTGTCTGCAGATGCCTAGGTATCGTAGCAATAGATTTCTAATGCTTCTTAAAACGCGATATCGCATCTCATTTCTATGTTTTATGGTAAGATATAATATGATTTGCGAAGTGTCATGTATTCCTCGTCTACACTTCAAATGAATGTAAATGCGACACTTCCTTGCTAGGAAATAGCGTCTGCAGATGTCTAGGTATCGTAGCAATAGAGTTCTAATGCTTCTTAAAACGCGATATCGCATCTCATTTCTATGTTTCATGGTAAGATATAATATGATTTGCGATGTGTTATGCATTCCTTGTCTACGATCAAATGAATGTGAATGCGACACTTCCTCGCTAGGAATTAGCGTTTGCAGATATCTACGTATCGTAGCAATAGATTTCTAATGCTTCTTAAAACGCGATACTGCATCTCATTTCTATGTTTCATGGTAAGATATAATATTCATTGCGAAGTGTTATGCATTCCTCGTCTACGATTCAAATGAATGTAAATGCGACACTTCCTAGCAAGGAAATAGCGTTTGCAGATGTCTACATATCGTAGCAATAGATTTCTGATGCTTCTTAAAACGCGATATCGCATATCATTTCTATGTTTCATGGTAAGACATAATATGATTTGCGAAGTGTTATGCATTCCTCGTCTACGATTCAAATGAATGTAGATGCGACACTTCCTTGCAAGGAAATAGCGTTTGCAGATGTCTACGTATCGTAGCAATAGATTTCTAATGCTTCTTAAAACGCGATATCGCATGCCATTTCTATGTTTCATGGTAAGTGTTATGCATTCCACGTCTACGATTCAAATGAACGTAAATGCGACACTTCCTTGCAGGGAAATAGCGTTTGCAGATGTCTACGTACCGTAACAATAAAGTTCTTATGATTCTTAAAACGCGATATCGCATCTCATTTCTATGTTTCATTGTAAGATATAATATGATTTGAGAAGTGTTATGTATTACTCGTCTACACTTCAAATGAATGTGAATGCGACACTTCCTTGCAAGGAAACAGCGTTTGCAGATGTCTACGTATCGTAGCAATAGATTTCTAATGCTTCTTAAAACGCGATATCGCATGTCATTTCTATGTTTCATGGTAAGTGTTATGCATTCCACGTCTACGATTCAAATGAACGTAAATGCGACTTTTCCTTGCAGGGAAATAGCGTTTGCAGATGTCTACGTACCGTAACAATAATGTTCTTATGATTCTTAAAACGCGATATCGCATCTCATTCCTATGTTTCATTGTAAGATATAATATGATTTGAGAAGTGTTATGTATTACCCGTCTACACTTCAAATGAATGTAAATGCGACACTTCCTTGCAAGGAAATAGCGTTTGCAGATGTCTACGTATCGTAGCAATAGAGTTCTAATGCTTATTAAAACGCGATATCGCATCTCATTTCTATGTTTCATGGTAAGATATAATATGATTTGCGAAGTGTTATGTATTCCTCGTCTACACTTCAAATGAATGTAAATGCGACACGTCCTTGCTAGGAAATAGCGTCTGCAGATGTCTAGGTATCGTAGCGATAGTGTTCTAATGCTTCTTAAAACGCGATATCGCATCTCATTTCTATGTTTCATGGTAAGATCTAATATGATTTGTGAAGTGTTATGTATTCCTCGTCTACACTTCAAATGAATGTAAATGCGACACTTCCTTGCAAGGAAATAGCGTTTGCAGATATCTACCTATCGTAGCAATAGAATTCTAATGCTTCTTAAAACGCGATATCGCATCTCATTTCTATGTTTCATGGTAAGATATAATATGATTTGCGAAGTGTTATGTATTCCTCGTCTACACCTCAAATGAAAGTAAATGCGACTCTTCCTTGCAAAGAAATAGCGGTTGCAGATGTCTACCTATCGTAGCAATAGAGTTCTAATGCTTCTTAAAACGCGATATCGTATCTCATTTCTATGTATCATGGTAAGATATAATATGATTGGCGCAGTTCTATGTATTCCTCGTCTACACTTCAAATGAATGTAAATGCGACACTTCCTTGCTAGGAAATAGCGCCTGCAGATGTCTAGGTATCGTAGCAATAGATTTCTAAAACTACTTAAAACGCGATATCGCATGTCATTTCTATGTTTCATGGTAAGATATAATATGATTTGCGAAGTGTCATGTATTCCTCGTCTACACTTCAAATGAATGTAAATGCTACACTTCCTTGCTAGGAAATAGCGTCTGCAGATGTCTAGGTATCGTAGCTATAGAGTTCTATTGCTTCTTAAAACGCGATATCGCATCTCATTTCTATGTTTCATGGTAAGATATAATATGATTTGCGAAGTGTTATGTATTCCTCGTCTACACTTAAAACGATTGTAAATGCGACACTTCCTTGCAAAGAAATAGCGTTTGCAGATGTCTACCTATCGTAGCAATAGAGTTCTAATGCTTCTTAAAACGCAATATCGCATTTCATTTCTATGTATCATGGTAAGATATAATATGATTGGCGCAGTTTTATGTATTCCTCGTCTACACTTCAAATGAATGTAAATGCTACACTTCCTTGCTAGGAAATAGCGTCTGCAGATGTCTAGGTATCGTAGCAATAGTGTTCTAATACCTCTTAAAACGCGATATCGCATCTCATTTCTATGTTTCATGGTAAGATATAATATGATTTGCGAAGTGTCATGTATTCCTCGTCTACGCTTCAAATGAATGTAAATGCGACACTTCCTTTCTAGGAAATAGCGTCTGCAGATGTCTAGGTATCGTAGCAATAGAGTTCTAATGCTTCTTAAAATGCGATATCGCATCTCATTTCTATGTTTCATGGTAAGATATTATAGGATTTGCGATGTGTTATGTATTCCTCGTCTACACTTCAAATGAATGTAAATGCGACACTTCCTTGCAAGGAAATAGCGTTTGCAGATGTCTACTGTCACGTCCCGAGGGGCGGTTGCGCTCGCAACGGTGGCACAAAGTCGTAACCGTTCCCGAAAATAACGCGAATTGCGTCCGGACCGGGTTCGTTGGCGTTTCGGACTCGATAAAACGGTAATTAACACTAAACTTACCTTGCGAAGGCTTGATTCCGCTGTCTGATTTCTCTTTCCAGGTACCTGGAGCGCCTTGGATCCGCAACCGGGATGGCGGCGGCGTACGGCTGGAACGGAGGTACGTCTACGGGAGTAAGCGTCCAGGCGGGTTGACTCCGGCTGGCAGGTATCGGCGTTTGGCCCTGACGATTGGCGACTCGTACGGGTCGTGCGGCGAAGGAAACCTCCTTCACAGGAACCAGGACTCGAACGTAGGAAATTGAATATTCTGGTGCATCACCCACGTATTCCCGAGCGAGACGACGAATGAACTCTCTCCTCCCCGCGCGTCGTGTACGCTTTGTCGGAGGTGCAAGGCTCATCGAGAATACTTGAACTTCGGTTGAATACGGCACGGCTAAGCGTTGGTTCGCTCTAGCTTACCGGGATCGACCTGGGCGCAAGATATTCTGTACACGGTAGAAGTGAGGATGGAGCAACTAAGCGCTGGTTCGCTCTAGTCGTCGAGCCTCAAGACTATCGCAGATGAGATATGGAATTAGAATAATCGCGAGCGTACCCGTGGATTAGAATTAAGGAATTATATTTGAACTCGAATAAAGATACTTTGAATCTGGTAAAAATAAACTATATTCTATGATTTCACTATACTAAATACACTTGACTAAGTTCTAAGTTACTGACTAGCGATTACAATGAGAATTAGAAATAGTATAAAGTATCGAATGGACTCCGCTATGGGAGTATGGATAGAGACGAATGCATTAGAGCTAATTGCTCGTTGCGAATGAGCCTATTGCTCGGATCGGAAGTGCATCGTTCGGATGCTGGATTAGAACTCCTCGGTTCGGAGATGAGTTAGCAACTCTCCGGTTCGGAGATGAGATACGAACTCTCCAGTTCGGAGATGAGTTAGCAACTCTCCAGTTCGGAGATGAGATACGAACTCTCCAGTTCGGAGATGTGTTAGCAACTGACTCTCGGATCTCGCGTCCGCGACCTCCTCGGGTCGCGCGGCGCGCGAGTCGCTGGGCCCTCGCGGTGGGGCGGACGGTCGGAGTAGGGCGGCCGCTCGGCCCTCGTGGTGGGGCGGCCGTTCGGAGTGGGGCGCGGTCCGCGTTAAGCGTGAGCCGCGAGCGTCGAGTGTGCGCGCGAGTGCAACGGAACATAACCGTGCATGAATGAAATATATACATATATTCACTTAAATCTAGGTGTGTGTTGGTGTGTATGTACATATATGAGTAGTGTGCTTATTCTAATCCCACATGTACGAGAAGTACGTATAGGGCTTCGTGATCGCTGGGGATTCGACCCAGTATGTGTCGGAGAGCTCCTCGCCCTCGTAATACGGGGTGAAGTCCTCCCCCTCGTGTGTGGAGATCGCGCGTGGGCGCGGCATGCTGCATCCTTCTTCCCTCTCGTACCTTTGTCTCCTTCTGTAGGGACGGCGAGTAGGCGGGTGGCCCGTGTGCAGGGGCTCCGGATACGGATGCTGGGGATGATGAGGTGGACGCCGGAGGGTGGCAGGCGGTACGCCTGACGTTACACTACCTATCATAGCAATAGAATTCTAATGCTTCTTAAAACGCGATATCGCATCTCATTTCTATGTTTCATGGTAAGATATAATATGATTTGCGAAGTGTTATGTATTCCTCGTCTACACTTAAAATGATTGTAAATGCGACACTTGCTTGCAAAGAAATAGCGTTTGCAGATGTCTACCTATCGTAGCAATAGAGTTCTAATGCTTCTTAAAACGCAATATCGCATCTCATTTCTATGTATCATGGTAAGATATAATATGATTGGCGCAGTTTTATGTATTCCTCGTCTACACTTCAAATGAATGTAAATGCTACACTTCCTTGCTAGGAAATAGCGTCTGCAGATGTCTAGGTATCGTAGCAATAGTGTTCTAATACTTCTTAAAACGCGATATCGCATCTCATTTCTATGTTTCATGGTAAGATATAATATGATTTGCGAAGTGTCATGTATTCCTCGTCTACGCTTCAAATGAATGTAAATGCGACACTTCCTTTCTAGGAAATAGCGTCTGCAGATGTCTAGGTATCGTAGCAATAGAGTTCTAATGCTTCTTAAAATGCGATATCGCATCTCATTTCTATGTTTCATGGTAAGATATAATATGATTTGCGAAGTGTTATGTATTCCTCGTCTACACTTCAAATGAATGTGAATGCGACACTTCCTCGATAGGAAATAGCGTTTGCAGATGTCTACGTATCGTAGCGATAGAGTTCTAATGCTTCTTAAAACGCGATATCGCATCTCATTTCTATGTTTCATGGTAAGATATAATATGATTTGCGAAGTGTTATGTATTCCTCGTCTACACTCCAATTGAATGTAAATGCGACACTTCCTTGCAAAGAAATTGCGTTTGCAGATCTACGTATCGTAGCAATAGATATCTAATGCTTCTTAAAAGGCGATATCGCATCTCATTTCTGTGTTTCATGGTAAGATATAATATGATTTGCGAAGTGTCATGTATTCCTCGTCTAAACTTCAAATGAATGTAAATGCGACACTTCCTTGCAAGGAAATAGCGTTTGCGGATGACTGCGTATCGTAGCAATAGAGTTCTTATGATTCTTAAAACGCGATATCGCATCTCATTTCTATATTTCATGGTAAGATATAATATGATTTGCGAAGTGTCATGTATTCCTCGTCTACACTTCGAATGAATGTGAATGCGATACTTCCTTGCAAGGAAATAGCGTTTGCAGATGTCTACGTATCGTAGCAATAGATTTCTAATGCTTCTTATAACGCGTTATCGCATGTCATTCCTATGTTTCATGGTAAGTGTTATGCATTCCACGTCTACGATTCAAATGAACGTAAATGCGACACTTCCTTGCAGGGAAATAGCGTTTGCAGATGTCTATGTACCGTAACAACAAAGTTCTTATGATTCTTAAAACGCGATATCGCATCTCATTTCTATGTTTCATGGTAAGATATAATATGATTTGAGAAGTGTTATGTATTCCTCGTCTACACTTCAAATGAATGTGAATGCGACACTTCCTCGCTAGGAAATAGCGTTTGCAGATGTCTACGTATCGTAGCAATAGATTTCTAATGCTTCTTAAAACGCGATATCGCATCTCACTTCTATGTTTTATGGTAAGATATAATATGATTTGCGAAGTGTCATGTATTCCTCGTCTACACTTCAAATGAATGTAAATGCGACACTTCCTTGCTAGGAAATAGCGTCTGCAGATGTCTAGGTATCGTAGCAATAGAGTTCTAATGCTTCTTGAAACGCGATATCGCATCTCATTTCTATGTTTCATGGTAAGATATAATATGATTTGCGAAGTGTTATGCATTCCTCGTCTACGATCAAATGAATGTGAATGCGACACTTCCTCGCTAGGAATTAGCGTTTGCAGATATCTACGTATCGTAGCAATAGATTTCTAATGCTTCTTAAAACGCGATACTGCATCTCATTTCTATGTTTCATGGTAAGATATAATATTCATTGCGAAGTGTTATGCATTCCTCGTCTACGATTCAAATGAATGTAAATGCGACACTTCCTAGCAAGGAAATAGCGTTTGCAGATGTCTACATATCGTAGCAATAGATTTCTGATGCTTCTTAAAACGCGATATCGCATATCATTTCTATGTTTCATGGTAAGACATAATATGATTTGCGAAGTGTTATGCATTCCTCGTCTACGATTCAAATGAATGTAAATGCGACACTTCCTAGCAAGGAAATAGCGTTTGCAGATGTCTACATATCGTAGCAATAGATTTCTGATGCTTCTTAAAACGCGATATCGCATATCATTTCTATGTTTCATGGTAAGACATAATATGATTTGCGAAGTGTTATGCATTGCTCGTCTACGATTCAAATGAATGTAAATGCGACACTTCCTTGCAAGGAAATAGCGTTTGCAGATGTCTACGTATCGTAGCAATAGATTTCTAATGCTTCTTAGAACGCGATATCGCATCTCATTTCTATGTTTTATGGTAAGATATAATATGATTTGCGAAGTGTCATGTATTCCTCGTCTACACTTCAAATGAATGTAAATGCGACACTTCCTTGCTAGGAAATAGCGTCTGCAGATGTCTAGGTATCGTAGCAATAGAGTTCTAATGCCTCTTAAAACGCGATATCGCATCTCATTTCTATGTTTCATGGTAAGATATAATATGATTTGCGAAGTGTTATGCATTCCTCGTCTACGATTCAAATGAATGTAAATGCGACACTTCCTTGCAAGGAAATAGCGTTTGCAGATGTCTACGTATCGTAGCAATAGATTTCTTATGATCCTTAAAACCCGATATCGCATCTCATTTCTATGTTTCATGGTAAGATATAATATTCATTGCGAAGTGTTATGCATTCCTCGTCTACGATTCAAATGAATGTAAATGCGACACTTCCTAGCAAGGAAATAGCGTTTGCAGATGTCTACGTATCGTAGCAATAGATTTCTGATGCTTCTTAGAACGCGATATCGCATCTCATTTCTATGTTTCATGGTAAGATATAATATGATTTGCGAAGTGTTATGTATTCCCCGTCTACACTCCAAATGAATGTAAAGGCGACACTTCCTTGCAGAGAAATTGCGTTTGCAGATGTCTACGTATCGTAGCAATAGATATCTAATGCTTCTTAAAACGCGATATCGCATCTCATTTCTATGTTTCATGGTAAGATATAATATGATTTGCGAAGTGTTATGTATTCCTCGTCTACACTTCAAATGAATGTGAATGCGACACTTCCTCGATAGGAAATAGCGTTTGCAGATGCCTACGTATCGTAGCGATAGAGTTCTAATGCTTCTTAAAACGCGATATCGCATCTCATTTCTATGTTTCATGGTAAGATATAATATGATTTGCGAAGTGTTATGTATTCCTCGTCTACACTCCAATTGAATGTAAATGCGACACTTCCTTGCAAAGAAATTGCGTTTGCAGATCTACGTATCGTAGCAATAGATATCTAATGCTTCTTAAAAGGCGATATCGCATCTCATTTCTGTGTTTCATGGTAAGATATAATATGATTTGCGAAGTGTCATGTATTCCTCGTCTAAACTTCAAATGAATGTAAATGCGACACTTCCTTGCTAGGAAATAGCGTCTGCAGATGTCTTGGTATCGTAGCAATTGGGTTCAAATCCTTCTTAAAACGAGATATTGCATCTCATATCTATGTTTCATGATAAGATATAATATTCATTGCGCAGTGTTATGCATTCCTCGTCTACGATTCAAATGAATGTGAATCCGACACTTCCTCGCTAGGAAATAGCGTTTGCAGATGTCTACGTACCGTAACAATAAAGTTCTTCTGATTCTTAGAACGCGATATCGCATCTCATTTCTATGTTTCATGGTAAGATATAATATGATTTGAGAAGTGTTATGTATTCCTCGTCTACACTTCAAATGAATGTAAATGCGACACTTCCTTGCAAGGAAATAGCGTTTGCGGATGACTGCGTATCGTAGCAATAGAGTTCTTATGATACTTAAAACGCGATATCGCATCTCATTTCTATGTTTCATGGTAAGATATAATATGATTTGCGAAGTGTCATGTATTCCTCGTCTACACTTCGAATGAATGTGAATGCGATACTTCCTTGCAAGGAAATAGCGTTTGCAGATGTCTACGTATCGTAGCAATAGATTTCTAATGCTTCTTATAACGCGATATCGCATGTCATTCCTATGTTTCATGGTAAGTGTTATGCATTCCACGTCTACGATTCAAATGAACGTAAATGCGACACTTCCTTGCAGGGAAATAGCGTTTGCAGATGTCTATGTACCGTAACAATAAAGTTCTTATGATTCTTAAAACGCGATATCGCATCTCATTTCTATGTTTCATGGTAAGATATAATATGATTTGCGAAGTGTCATGTATTCCTCGTCTACACTTCAAATGAATGTAAATGCGACACTTCCTTGCAAGGAAATAGCGTCTGCAGATGTCTAGGTATCGTAGCAATAGAGTTCTAATGCTTCTTAAAACGCGATATCGCATCTCATTTCTATGTTTCATGGTAAGATATAATATGATTTGCGAAGTGTTATGCATTCCTCGTCTACGATCAAATGAATGTGAATGCGACACTTCCTCGCTAGGAATTAGCGTTTGCAGATATCTACGTATCGTAGCAATAGATTTCTAATGCTTCTTAAAACGCGATACTGCATCTCATTTCTATGTTTCATGGTAAGATATAATATTCATTGCGAAGTGTTATGCATTCCTCGTCTACGATTCAAATGAATGTAAATGCGACACTTCCTAGCAAGGAAATAGCGTTTGCAGATGTCTACATATCGTAGCAATAGATTTCTGATGCTTCTTAAAACGCGATATCGCATATCATTTCTATGTTTCATGGTAAGACATAATATGATTTGCGAAGTGTTATGCATTCCTCGTCTACGATTCAAATGAATGTAAATGCGACACTTCCTTGCAAGGAAATAGCGTTTGCAGATGTCTACGTATCGTAGCAATGGATTTCTAATGCTTCTTAGAACGCGATATCGCATCTCATTTCTATGTTTTATGGTAAGATATAATATGATTTGCGAAGTGTCATGTATTCCTCGTCTACACTTCAAATGAATGTAAATGCGACACTTCCTTGCTAGGAAATAGCGTCTGCAGATGTCTAGGTATCGTAGCAATAGAGTTCTAATGCCTCTTAAAACGCGATATCGCATCTCATTTCTATGTTTCATGGTAAGATATAATATGATTTGCGAAGTGTTATGCATTCCTCGTCTCCGATTCAAATGAATGTAAATGCGACACTTCCTTGCAAGGAAATAGCGTTTGCAGATGTCTACGTATCGTAGCAATAGATTTCTTATGATCCTTAAAACCCGATATCGCATCTCATTTCTATGTTTCATGGTAAGATATAATATTCATTGCGAAGTGCTATGCATTCCTCGTCTACGATTCAAATGAATGTAAATGCGACACTTCTTAGCAAGGAAATAGCGTTTGCAGATGTCTACGTATCGTAGCAATAGATTTCTGATGCTTTTTAGAACGCGGTATCGCATCTCATTTCTATGTTTCATGGTAAGATATAATATGATTTGCGAAGTGTTATGTATTCCCCGTCTACACTCCAAATGAATGTAAAGGCGACACTTCCTTGCAAAGAAATTGCGTTTGCAGATGTCTACGTATCGTAGCAATAGATATCTAATGCTTCTTAAAACGCGATATCGCATCTCATTTCTATGTTTCATGGTAAGATATAATATGATTTGCGAAGTGTTATGTATTCCTCGTCTACACTTCAAGTGAATGTAAATGCGACACTTCCTTGCTAGGAAATAGCGTCTGCAGATGTCTAGGTATCGTAGCAATTGAGTTCAAATCCTTCTTAAAACGAGATATTGCATCTCATATCTATGTTTCATGATGAGATATGATATTCATTGCGAAGTGTTATGTATTCCTCGTCTACACTCGAAATGAATGTAAATGCGACACTTCCTTGCAAAGAAATTGCGTTTGCAGATGTCTACGTATCGTAGCAATAGATATCTAATGCTTCTTAAAACGCGATATCGCATCTCATTTCTATGTTTCATGGTAAGATATAATATGATTTGCGAAGTGTCATGTATTCCTCGTCTACACTTCAAGTGAATGTAAATGCGACACTTCCTTGCTAGGAAATAGCGTCTGCAGATGTCTAGGTATCGTAGCAATTGAGTTCAAATCCTTCTTAAAACGAGATATTGCATCTCATATCTATGTTTCATGATAAGATATAATATTCATTGCGAAGTGTTATGCATTCCTCGTCTACGATTCAAATGAATGTAAATGCGACACTTCCTTGCAAGGAAATAGCGTTTGCAGATGTCTACGTATCGTAGCAATAGAGTTCTTATGATTCTTAAAACGCGATATCGCATCTCATTTCTATGTTTCATGGTGATATATATTATGATTTGCAAAGTGTTATGTATTCCTCGTCTAGACTTCAAATGAATGTGAATGCGACACTTCGTTGCTAAGAAATAGCGTTTGCAGATGTCTACGTATCGTAGCAATAGATTTCTAATGCTTCTTAAAACGCGATATCGCATCTCATTTCTATGTTTCATGGTAAGATATAATATGATTTGCGAAGTGTTATGTATTCCTCGTCTACACTTCAAATGAATGTAAATGCGACACTTCCTAGCAAGGAAATAGCGTTTGCAGGTGTCTACGTATCGTAGCGATAGAGTTCTAATGCTTCTTAAAGCGCGATATCGCATCTCATTTCTATGTTTCATGGTAAGATATAATATGATTTGCGAAGTGTTATGTATTCCTCGTCTACACTCCAAATGAATGTAAATGCGACACTTCCTTGCAAAGAAATTGCGTTTGCAGATCTACGTATCGTAGCAATAGATATCTAATGCTTCTTAAAAGGCGATATCGCATCTCATTTCTGTGTTTCATGGTAAGATATAATATGATTTGCGAAGTGTCATGTATTCCTCGTCTAAACTTCAAATGAATGTAAATGCGACACTTCCTTGCTAGGAAATAGCGTCTGCAGATGTCTTGGTATCGTAGCAATTGGGTTCAAATCCTTCTTAAAACGCGATATCGCATCTCATTTCTATGTTTCATGGTAAGATATATTATTCATTGCGAAGTGTTATGCATTCCACATCCACGATTCAAATGAACGTAAATGCGACACTTCCTTGCAGGGAAATAGCGATTGCAGATGTCTACGTACCGTAACAATAAAGTTCTTCTGATTCTTAAAACGCGATATCGCATCTCATTTCTATGTTTCATGGTAAGATATAATATGATTTGAGAAGTGTTATGTATTCCTCGTCTACACTTCAAATGAATGTAAATGCGACACTTCCTTGCAAGGAAATAGCGTTTGCGGATGACTGCGTATCGTAGCAATAGAGTTCTTATGATTCTTAAAACGCGATATCGCATCTCATTTCTATGTTTCATGGTAAGATATAATATGATTTGCGAAGTGTCATGTATTCCTCGTCTACACTTCGAATGAACGTAAATGCGACACTTCCTTGCAAGGAAATAGCGTTTGCAGATGTCTATGTACCGTAACAATAAAGTTCTTATGATTCTTAAAACGCGATATCGCATCTCATTTCTATGTTTCATGGTAAGATATAATATGATTTGGGAAGTGTTTTGTATTACTCGTCTACACTTCAAATGAATGTAAATGCGACACTTCCTTGCAAGGAAATAGCGTTTGCAGATGTCTACGTATCGTAGCAATAGAGTTCTAATGCTTCTTAAAACGCGATATCGCATCTCATCTCTATGTTTCACGGTAAGATATAATATGATTTGCGAAGTGTCATGTATTCCTCGTCTACACTTCAAATGAATGTAAATGCGACACTTCCTTGCAAGGAAATAGCGTCTGCAGATGTCTACGTATCGTAGCAATAGAATTCTAATGCTTCTTAAAACGCGATATCGCATCTCATTTCTATGTTTCATAGTAAGATATAATATTCATTGTAAAGTGTTATGTATACCTCGTATTCACTTCAGAAGAATGTCAACGCGACACTTCCTTGCAAGGAAATAGCGTTTGCAGATATCTACCTATCGTAGCAATAGAGTTCTAATGCTTCTTAAAACTCGATATCGCATCTCATTTCTATGTTTCATGGTAAGATATAATATGATTTGCGAAGTGTTATGTATTCCTCATCTACTCTTCAAATGAATGTAAATGCGACACTTCCTAGCAAGGAAATAGCGTTTGCAGATGTCTACGTATCGTAGCAATAGATTTCTGATGCTTCTTGAAACGCGATATCGCATCTCATTTCTATGTTTCATGGTAAGATATAATATGATTTGCGAAGTGTCATGTATTCCTCGTCTACACTTCAAATGAATGTAAATGCGACACTTCTTTGATAGGAAATAGCGTCTGCAGATGTCTAGGTATCGTAGCAATTGAGTTCAAATCCTTCTTAAAGCGCGATATCGCATCTCATTTCTATGTTTCATGGTAAGATATAATATGATTTGCGAAGTGTTATGTATTCGTCGTCTACACTTCAAATGAATGTGAATGCGACACTTCCTCGCTAGGAAATAGCGTTTGCAGATGTCTACGTATCGTAGCAATAGATTTCTAATGCTTCTTAAAACGCGATATCGCATCTCACTTCTATGTTTTATGGTAAGATATAATATGATTTGCGAAGTGTCATGTATTCCTCGTCTACACTTCAAATGAATGTAAATGCGACACTTCCTTGCTAGGAAATAGTGTCCGCAGATGTCTAGGTATCGTAGCAATAGAGTTCTAATGCTTCTTAAAACGCGATATCGCATCTCATTTCTATGTTTCATGGTAAGATATAATATGATTTGCGAAGTGTTATGCATTCCTCGTCTACGATTCAAATGAATGTAAATGCGACACTTCCTTGCAAGGAAATAGCGTTTGCAGATGTCTACGTATCGTAGCAATAGATTTCTTATGATCCTTAAAACCCGATATCGCATCTCATTTCTATGTTTCATGGTAAGATATAATATTCATTGCGAAGTGTTATGCATTCCTCGTCTACGATTCAAATGAATGTAAATGCGACACTTCCTAGCAAGGAAATAGCGTTTGCAGATGTCTACGTATCGTAGCAATAGATTTCTGATGCTTCTTAGAACGCGATATCGCATCTCATTTCTATGTTTCATGGTAAGATATAATATGATTTGCGAAGTGTTATGTATTCCCCGTCTACACTCCAAATGAATGTAAAGGCGACACTTCCTTGCAAAGAAATTGCGTTTGCAGATGTCTACGTATCGTAGCAATAGATATCTAATGCTTCTTAAAACGCGATATCGCATCTCATTTCTATGTTTCATGGTAAGATATAATATGATTTGCGAAGTGTTATGTATTCCTCGTCTACACTTCAAATGAATGTGAATGCGACACTTCCTCGCTAGGAAATAGCGTTTGCAGATGTCTACGTATCGTAGCAATAGATTTCTAATGCTTCTTAAAACGCGATATCGCATCTCATTTCTATGTTTCATGGCAAGATATAATATGATTTGCGAAGTGTTATATATTCCTCGTCTACACTTCAAATGAATGTAAATGCGACACTTCCTTGCTAGGAAATTTCGTCTGCAGATGTCTAGGTATCGTAGCAATTGAGTTCAAATCCTTCTTAAAACGAGATATTGCATCTCATATCTATGTTTCATGATGAGATATGATATTCATTGCGAAGTGTTATGTATTCCTCGTCTACACTCGAAATGAATGTAAATGCGACACTTCCTTGCAAAGAAATTGCGTTTGCAGATGTCTACGTATCGTAGCAATAGAGTTCTTATGATTCTTAAAACGCGATATCGCATCTCATTTCTATGTTTCATGGTGATATATATTATGATTTGCAAAGTGTTATGTATTCCTCGTCTAGACTTCAAATGAATGTGAATGCGACACTTCGTCGCTAAGAAATAGCGTTTGCAGATGTCTACGTATCGTAGCAATAGATTTCTAATGCTTCTTAAAACGCGATATCGCATCTCATTTCTATGTTTCATGGTAAGATATAATATGATTTGCGAAGTGTTATGTATTCCTCGTCTACACTTCGAATGAATGTAAATGCGACACTTCCTAGCAAGGAAATAGCGTTTGCAGGTGTCTACGTATCGTAGCGATAGAGTTCTAATGCTTCTTAAAACGCGATATCGCATCTCATTTCTATGTTTCATGGTAAGATATAATATGATTTGCGAAGTGTTATATATTCCTCGTCTACACTTCAAATGAATGTAAATGCGACACTTCCTTGCAAGGAAATAGCGTTTGCATATTTCTGCGTATCGCAGCAATAGATTTCTTATGATCCTTAAAACGCGATATCGCATCTCATTTCTATGTTTCATGGTAAGATATAATATGATTTGCGAAATGTCATGTATTCCTCTGCTACACTTCAAATGAATGTAAATGCGGCTCTTCCTTGCTAGGGAATAGCGTCTGCAGATGTCTAGGTATCATAGCAATAGAGTTCAAATGCTTCTTAAAACGAGATATAGCACCTCATACCTATGTTTCGTGGTAAGATATAATATGATTTGCGAAGTGTTATGTATTCCTCGTCTACACTTCAAATGAATGTAAATGCGACACTTCCTTGCAAGGAAATAGCGTTTGCAGATGTCTACGTATCGTAGCAATAGAGTTCTTATGATCCTTAAAACGCGATATCGCATCTCATTTCTATGTTTCATGGTAAGATATAATATGATTTGCGAAGTGTCATGTATTCCTCGTCTACACTTCAAATGAATGTAAATGCGACACTTCCTCGCTAGGAAATAGCGTTTGCAGATGTCTACGTATCGTAGCAATAGACTTCTAATGCTTCTTAAAACGCGATACTGCATCTCATTTCTATGTTTCATGGTAAGATATAATATGATTTGCGAAGTGTCATGTATTCCTCGTCTACACTTCACATGAATGTAAATGCGACACTTCCTTGCTAGGAAATAGTGTCTGCAGATGTCTAGGTATCGTAGCAATAGAGTTCTAATGCTTCTTAAAACGCGATATCGCATCTCATTTCTATGTTTCATGGTAAGATATAATGTGATTTGCGAAGTGTTATGTATTCCTCGTCTACATTTCAAATGAATGTAAATGCGACACTTCCTTGCAAGGAAATAGCGTTTGCAGATGTCTACCTATCATAGCAATAGGGTTCTAATGCTTCTTAAAACGCGATATCGCATCTCATTTCTATGTTTCATGGTAAGATATAATATGATTTGCGAAGTGTCATGTATTCCTCGTCTACACTTCAAATGAATGTAAATGCGACACTTCCTTGCAAGGAAATAGCGTTTGCAGATGTCTACGTATCGTAGCAATAGAGTTCTTATGATTCTCAAAACGCGATATCGCATCTCATTTCTATGTTTCATGGTAAGATATAATATGATTTCCGAAGTGTTATGTATTCCTCGTCTACACTTCAAATGAATGTGAATGCGACACTTCCTCGCTAAGAAATAGCGTTTGCAGTCGTCTGCGTATCGTAGCAATAGATTTCTAATGCTTCTTAAAACGCGATATCGCATCTCATTTCTATGTTTCATGGTAAGATATAATATTCATTGCGAAGTGTTATGCATTCCTCGTCTACGATTCAAATGAATGTCAATGCGACACTTCCTTGCAAGGAAATAGCGTTTGCAGATGTCTACGTATCGTAGCAATAGAGTTCTTATGATCCTTAAAACGCGATATCGCATGTCATTTCTATGTTTCATGGTAAGATATAATATGATTTGCGAAGTGTCATGTATTCCTCGTCTACACTTCACATGAATGTAAATGCGACACTTCCTTGCTAGGAAATAGTGTCTGCAGATGTCTAGGTATCGTAGCAATAGAGTTCTAATGCTTCTTAAAACGCGATATCGCATCTCATTTCTATGTTTCATGGTGAGATATAATATGATTTGCGAAGTGTTATGTATTCCTCGTCTACACTTCAAATGAATGTAAATGCGACACTTCCTTGCAAGGAAATAGCGTTTGCAGATGTCTACGTATCGTAGCAATAGAGTTCTTATGATTCTCAAAACGCGATATCGCATCTCATTTCTATGTTTCATGGTAAGATATAATATGATTTCCGAAGTGTTATGTATTCCTCGTCTACACTTCAAATGAATGTGAATGCGACACTTCCTCGCTAAGAAATAGCGTTTGCAGTCGTCTACGTATCGTAGCAATAGATTTCTAATGCTTCTTAAAACGCGATATCGCATCTCATTTCTATGTTTCATGGTAAGATATAATATTCATTGCGAAGTGTTATGCATTCCTCGTCTACGATTCAAATGAATGTCAATGCGACACTTCCTTGCAAGGAAATAGCGTTTGCAGATGTCTACGTATCGTAGCAATAGAGTTCTTATGATCCTTAAAACGCGATATCGCATGTCATTTCGATGTTTCATGGTAAGATATAATATGATTTGCGAAGTGTCATGTATTCCTCGTCTACACTTCACATGAATGTAAATGCGACACTTCCTTGCTAGGAAATAGTGTCTGCAGATGTCTAGGTATCGTAGCAATAGAGTTCTAATGCTTCTTAAAACGCGATATCGCATCTCATTTCTATGTTTCATGGTAAGATATTATATGATTTGCGAAGTGTTATGTATTCCTCGTCTACGATTCAAATGAATGTAAATGCGACACTTCCTTGCAAGGAAATAGCGTTTGCAGATGTCTACGTATCGTAGCAATAGATTTCTAATGCTTCTTAGAACGCGATATCGCATCTCATTTCTATGTTTTATGGTAAGATATAATATGATTTGCGAAGTGTCATGTATTCCTCGTCTACACTTCAAATGAATGTAAATGCGACACTTCCTTGCTAGGAAATAGCGTCTGCAGATGTCTAGGTATCGTAGCAATAGTGTTCTAATGCCTCTTAAAACGCGATATCGCATCTCATTTCTATGTTTCATGGTAAGATATAATATGATTTGCGAAGTGTTATGCATTCCTCGTCTACGATTCAAATGAATGTAAATGCGACACTTCCTTGCAAGGAAATAGCGTTTGCAGATGTCTACGTATCGTAGCAATAGATTTCTTATGATCCTTAAAACCCGATATCGCATCTCATTTCTATGTTTCATGGTAAGATATAATCTTCATTGCGAAGTGTTATGCATTCCTCGTCTACGATTCAAATGAATGTAAATGCGACACTTCCTTGCAAGGAAATAGCGTTTGCAGATGTCTACGTATCGTAGCAATAGATTTCTAATGCTTCTTAAAACGCGATATCGCATCTCATTTCTATGTTTCATGGTAAGATATAATATTCATTGCGAAGTGTTATGCATTCCTCGTCTACGATTCAAATGAATGTCAATGCGACACTTCCTTGCAAGGAAATAGCGTTTGCAGATGTCTACGTATCGTAGCAATAGAGTTCTTATGATCCTTAAAACGCGATATCGCATGTCATTTCGATGTTTCATGGTAAGATATAATGTCACGTCCCGAGGTGCGGTTGCGCTCGCAACGGTGGCACAAAGTCGTAACCGTTCCCGAAAATAACGCGAATTGCGTCCGGACCGGGTTCGTTGGCGTTTCGGACTCGATAAAACGGTAACTAACACTAAACTTACCTTGCGAAGGCTTGATTCCGCTGTCTGATTTCTCTTTCCAGGTACCTGGAACGCCTTGGATCCGCAATCGGGATGGCGGCGGCGTACGGCTGGAACGGAGGTACGGGTCGTGCGGCGAAGGAAACCTCCTTCACAGGAACCAGGACTCGAACGCAGGAAATTGAATATTCTGGTGCATCACCCACGTATTCCCGAGCGAGACGACGAATAAACTCTCTCCTCCCCGCGCGTCGTGTACGCTTTGTCGGAGGTGCAAGGCTCATCGAGAATACTTGAACTTCGGTTGAATACGGCACGGCTAAGCGTTGGTTCGCTCTAGCTTACCGGGATCGACCTGGGCGCAAGATATTCTGTACACGGTAGAAGTGAGGATGGAGCAACTAAGCGCTGGTTCGCTCTAGTCGTCGAGCCTCAAGACTATCGTAGATGAGATATAGAATTAGAATAATCGCGAGCGTACCCGTGGATTAGAATTAAGGAATTGTATTTGAACTCGAATAAAGATACTTTGAATCTGGTAAAAATAAACTATATTCTATGATTTCACTATACTAGATACACTTGACTAAATTCTAAGTTACTGACTAGCGATTACAATGAGAATTAGAAATAGTATAAAGTATCGAACGGACTCCGCTATGGGAGTATGGATAGAGACGAATGCATTAGAGCTAATTGCTCGTTGCGAATGAGCCTATTGCTCGGATCGGAGGTGCATCGTTCGGATGCTGGATTAGAACTCCTCGGTTCGGAGATGAGATACGAACTCTCCAGTTCGGAGATGAGATTGGAACTCTCCAGTTCGGAGATGAGATTGGAACTCTCCCGTTCGGAGATGTGATACGAACTGACTCCCGGATCTCGCGTCCGCGACCTCCTCGGGTCGCGCGGCGCGCGAGTCGCTGGGCCCTCGCGGTGGGGCGGACGGTCGGAGTAGGGCGGCCGCTCGGCCCTCGTGGTGGGGCGGCCGTTCGGAGTGGGGCGCGGCCCGCGTTAAGCGTGAGCCGCGAGCGTCGAGTGTGCGCGCGAGTGCACGGAACATAACCGTGCATGAATAAAATATATACATATATTTACTTAAATCTAGGTGTGTGTTGGTGTGTATGTACATATATGAGTAGTGTGCTTATTCTAATCCCACATGTACGAGAAGTACGTATAGGGCTTCGTGATCGCTGGGGATTCGACCCAGTATGTGTCGGAGAGCTCCTCGCCCTCGTAATACGGGGTGAAGTCCTCCCCCTCGTGTGTGGAGATCGCGCGTGGGCGCGGCATGCTGCATCCCTCTTCCCTCTCGTACCTTTGCCTCCTTCTGTAGGGACGGCGAGTCGGCGGGTGGCCCGTGTGCAGGGGCTCCGGATACGGATGCTGGGGATGATGAGGTGGACGCCGGAGGGTGGCAGGCGGTACGCCTGACGTTACACCACCCCCCTTGGAAAAAGAATCTCGGCCATGCCGAGATCTCTTGTCTGTTGGGTAGATTTCGGGATGCTGGATCCTTCTCTTGGTCCTGTCGGCTGGATGCTGCGGAATCTGAGGTTTTTCGCCTGGTTGATCCTGGCGATAACGTTTGGAGATTGGACCGTGACTGCGGGCTTCCTTCGGATTGCAGGCACTTTCGTCGCTTTCACTTTCAGCGTTCGTTTGAATGTCACTGCTCTCACTGACTTCATTTTCAGTTTTTCGCACTTTTCTTTCACTAGCATCCACACTCTGCATACTATGCATTCGTTTACAAATTTTGATTTTGTTCGTATGAACAATTTTATGGCGCCCTTTTACATTCAGCTTAACATTACAATTGCCCAAAATTTCGAGGATACGGTACGGTCCAGAATACTGTGCCTGGAACTTATGTTTGTTCGGCTCTTTTAAAAGATAGACCCATTGGCCTACCTCGAAGTTTTGGACATTGAGATTTCGGTCATAATAATATTTAGAACGGCGTTTCGCATTGTCTAGATTGGCTTTAGCCAAATCCTGAGATTTCGAGATTTTCTCCTGAAGTTGTATAAGATAGTCGCTATAAGTTTCGTTATCAGAGCTGTCCTGAAAAGGAGTGGCTGACGGCGTCCTAGCTATCCTGCCGAACACTAGTTCGTGTGGGGTGTATAATGTACCCTCGTGCACACTGGTGTTGTATGAAAACATTGCGTACGGTAACCAATTCACCCAATCGTTACTCGACTCTATGTAATGCTTCAGATATTCGGCCAGGACGTGGTGAGATCGTTCAACGGACCCGTTTGTCTGTGGATGGAACGCAGTGGACTTGTATTGCTTAATACGGAATTTGATTGCTATGGCTTTAATCAAGCTGTTTATAAAGTTCGAACCTTGGTCCGTGAGTATGCCTTTCGGGCATCCGAATTTACAAATGAATTCTTTTATTAAAGCTTTGGCAATGTCTACTGCGGTGGTGGTTTTGAGAGGAACTGCGACTGAGTATTTAGTGAGGAGATCTTGGATCGTGAGGATACTTGTATAACCGTCGGAAGTTTCGGGAAGAGGACCCATTACGTCCATTGAAATCTTATCGAATGCCCTGCCAGGGGTGTCGGTTAAAGTGAGAGGCTGTCTGGTCTTCACCCGGACCAGTTTCTCTGTCTGACAACTTTTACATTTGCCAATATATTCTTGTATTTGTGTTTTCATGTTTGGCCAAAAGTATTGTTGTCTGATGCGAGAATAAGTTTTATTAACCCCTTTGTGACCTCCCACAGGGGAGTCGTGGTTTTCTCTTATTATTTTCAGTCGCTCTTCGACCGAAGGGGTTTTAATGAGGCCCTGGCAGACCGTAATCTGGACAGTCGTTTCGTAAAACAGGTCCTGAAGGATTTTCTGGATTCGGGACCAGGATACGGAGTCTAGATAGGTTTGTGCGATACTAAATGTTTGTAATTGTAATTCGTTTACAACGTCGCACAAGGATCTGAATGTTTCTATTACGGTCTGGAAATTGATTGATCTGGTGGGATGTTCGATGATTGGAAGCTGGATTTGGAATTCGTTTCCGATTTGTATGACTTTGGCTTTGGTAAGAACGTGATTTTTGTTTGGAAGGAATTTTTCAGCGTTCGCTAGATCTTTGGCGCCCGTGTCATAGGGGTGCCCAGATTGCGTGACGAAGACAACTACATTGTCTCGTCGCGTTGATAATGCGTCACGGCTGAAATTAAATAGAGGTTCGCGTCGGAAAAATTCATTTGGAACAGGAGTATAGAAGTCGGTGCTGTCGCTGGCGACTTGCGGAGGTGGTGCTGTGTTGGTACGGAAGGACGTGCCTGGAGTCGGTAATTCAGGTTCTGATGTTACCGGAGTAGGAGGAGGCGCTAGTGTGGTATACTTTTTACGGGTTTCCGGAGGCACATCGAAGATGTCGTCCTCCGAGTTTTCTGAATACGAGAGCGGAAAAATTTGAGCGGGATTCCGCGACAATGCGTCCGCATTAAGGTTCGTTTTTCCACTTTTATAGACCATCTCGTAGTCAAATTCCGCTAACTTAAGCCTCCACCGTACGAGTCTACTTGACGGGTCCTTGACCGAATTCATCCACACTATCGGTCGATGGTCGGTAACGAGTTTGAATTGATTACCGTATATGTATGGACGAAAGTAATGGACGGCGTAGACAATCGCCAGACACTCCTTCTCGATCGTGGAGTAGTTTTTCTCCGCAGCGTTTAACAGTCGCGACGTGTACGCGATTGGCAAGTCGCGGCCTATTGGTCCTTGACTCAAGATAGCACCAATAGCTTCGGCGGACGCGTCGGTCGTTATCACGAATGGTTGTTTAAAGTTGGGGTACTGCAAGATAGGCGCTTCGCATAGGCAATCTCGGAGTTTGACGAATGAATTCTCTTGCTCGTTACGCCATACAAAGGGCGCGTCTTTTTTTAACAAATTTGTAAGTGGTTTAGCAATATTAGAAAAATTTGCGATGAACCGCCTGTAGTACCCCGCGAGCCCGAGGAATTGTTTGATCTGTTTCGTGTTGCGCGGGCGCGGAAAATTTTTGACGGAGCTAATTTTCGCAGGGTCAGGTTTTACACCATGCTCACTGATAATATGACCCAAATAGCTTACTTCTCTCCTCAAGAATTCGCACTTATCCGGCTGCAATACTAAATTAGCTTCTTTGAGCCGTTGAGTTAATTTCTCGAATTTAAGTCGATGTTCTTGAAGAGAGCTAGCGTAGATAACAATGTCGTCCAAATAGACGAAAATTTCGTTCCCCTGGAGACCGGACAGGACATTGTCCATAAGTCGTTGGAACGTCGCTGGCGCATTTTTTAATCCGAATGGCATTCTTTTAAATTCATAATGCCCGTGAGGCGTCGAAAAAGCGGTTTTGGGAGCATCGGCGGGCTCCATTGGGATCTGGTGAAATCCGCTCGCGAGATCGAATGTACTAAAATACTTCGCGCTCCCGAGCTGATCAAGTATCTCGGTAATGCAAGGGAGGGGATAGGCATCGGCGACAGATTTCTCATTGAGTGCGCGGTAGTCGATGACGACGCGCCATTGCTTGTTGCCCAAGGAGTCCGGTTTCTTTGGGACAACCCACAATGGCGAATTATATGGTGATTTTGACGGAGAGATGACACCATTTTGTAAAAATTTGTCGACTTGTCGTCGAATCTCCTCCTTATGAGCTGGTGGGAAACGGTATTGTTTCACATTGACGGGGCGGTCGTCGACGGTTGGAATCTTGTGCGTGGTTGCTGACGTATGCCCTAATTTATCCCCCTCAATGTGAAAAAGCTCCTGCGTGCTTTGAACGAGACGGACGACGTGCTCTCTTTCCTCTGCGTTGAGGTGGTCGAGACGGAGGAGACTAAGAATTCGATCTAGTCGAGATTTCGAAGGATTGGCGGATTTCGATGTTTGTTTTAACGGCGCCTGTTGTACATTATTTTTAACCGCCTGAGCATAGGAGATTTGTTGAACATTCGCGATTTTGCAACGCGAAGGAGGAGTTTCGAGTGTCGAATATGGTGTCTGACTCGGGAAAGAAATAGAAGTTTTTCCCTTTTGGGATGAGCCGATCGGTACGGCGGATACGTTGGATTTAGAAAAAACCGGATAGAGCGATGGACTTTCCTCCTTATGGAGGGGAGTCATGATTTGCGCGGGCTCAAGTACGATTTCTGGTAACGCGATTTCGACGGCGCGGTCGGATGAATTAATTATTCGAGTTACCGCTTTGCCCCGAATTACTCTGACGAGAGCGTTTCCGAAAAATATGCCCGGCGCAAGATCGATACGAGGAATTATACCTTCCGCGAGATTCGAATTAACTACGCGGACCTTGATACCGATATTTGATCTCGGCGGAATGGAGATACGGTCTCCTGACTTCGGAGAAGCTGCTTTGTCTTGCGTTCGAAGCTTCGATTTCGTTGCTGCATCGCGTTTCAGCGGAGGCGATGATTTACGCGACGGGCGCGGCGGCGGAGGGGGAATAGATTCCGTGCGCGGCGCTTGTTTACGTTTCGGCGATAGGAGAGGCTTTATTTTCGAGTCCGGTGACGGTTCCTCGAGTGCTTCGATATCGTCTTCGAAAGGAATTCTCTTACCATTCCATTTGATTATTTTATTTGGAAAAGAGATTTCTGCGTCCATACAGAACCCGGAGCCGAGGATCCCGCTTGGTTTAAGGGGAAAATCATCCTCGACCACATTGAAAGGAACGACGCGACCGAAAATGACAAGATTCACCGTCCCTAAGGTTGCGGTTTTGCCATCGGTTACCCCTGTTATTATGACGATCTCGGACTTATCGATTCGCGCGGATGCTTTTAGAGCCGAACGTTTTATAATATTTATTTCCGCCCCAGTGTCCACCATGAAGCGAGTTGGTGAAATTAGAAGATCGGATTTTAGAATTACGTTTGGCGTGCTAGTTTTTCCGGTTATGTTTATCGCGGCGTTTCGTCGATTTCCGCGTTGGAGTTGTTCGCGGCGAGAGGACGGACTTGGGGCGCGGCCTCGCCACCTGTCTCGCGGCGGGTGCGGAGGCCATTGTCGTTTCCCGAATTTTTATTTACCGCGTTGTTGTACTGCCTTTTGCGGCACTCGCCTATTTCGTGCCCCGGGGTCTTGCAATAGCGACAAAATTTGGGCGCGTCCCTGGCTACGATTTGTCTCGGTTGTTCGTACGCGGGGCCTCGAGTAGGAGGCGGTACGTCCCTGGATCGCAAGTATTCCTGCGGTCGGTACGGCGATGGCGGTCTGAGCCGACACTCGGTCGCGTAATGTCCGATATTATTGCATTTTCGGCAAATAATTTCGGCTGGTTTTTCGCGCGATTCTGGTCGCGCGGCACGCGATCTACCTAGTCGGTTGCAATCACGTTCGTGCATTTGGTAAAGCTCTCGCGCTCGAGCGAACGTTTCTCGCAATGTACCGAATGAATTTACAGTCATTTGCATTCGAATTTCCGGAATGAGACCGTCTTTAAAACATTGTAGGGTGAGCGCGTCTACGTCATCGAGCGATTCCGGTGTGTCTCGTCGAGCAAGCCTCTCGCAATCAATTATAGCGGTTCTAAGATCTTTTACTCGACCGATGTAATCTAGAATGTGCTCGTTCGCGCGCATAAATATATTAGCAAGTTCACCCCGATAATGATGAGCTGATTTTACGGAGCAAAAAGTGCTGCGAAGAACGTCCGTTAATTCGAGTATTGTGTAACACGGCTCGTCTTCTAGCGCGGCGTAGGCACGACCCTTGAGTTTTCCCTTAAGCAGGCGTGTGAAAGTTCGCTCGCACCCATTAGGGATAAGCTCATAAGCGCGTTTACACGCTCGGGTAAACTGAAGAATAGGAATGTTCTGACCATCGAATGTCGGCACGGCTTCGAGGGCCTGCTTAAGCGATAGCTCGTCGTGTTGCGAACTATTTGTATTGAAATCAGAGCTCGAATTATGTGCGGAAAGCGGATTTCCCCGAGGAATATCCAGCGAAACGGTATCGTCGCGCGTTAAATCAGGCGTTCTGCGAATAGATTCTAATTCACGGCGTAAAATTTCTATTTGCTGGAGCAACGCGGCATTACTCGGATCGGTCGCTTTCGTATTTTTCGCGGAAGTATTTTGTTGCGCGGTACTAGGAAGAGGCTCGGCGATAGCGTCTTGGAAATCAAGCGTTCTGCTAGTGCGTTTTTCGCGTTCAGAATCGGCCATCGCGGCGGCTCGCTGTGTCTGCTGGCGCGTTTTTGTCGGAGTCCGGGTTGCCATATCTAGTTTCGCGGTTCCTTTCGGCGGAATTTCCGGAGGAAACGCGTGGCTATCCCACCGCTGTCACCAAAAATAACTTTCGTGTCACGTCCCGAGGTGCGGTTGCGCTCGCAACGGTGGCACAAAGTCGTAACCGTTCCCGAAAATAACGCGAATTGCGTCCGGACCGGGTTCGTTGGCGTTTCGGACTCGATAAAACGGTAACTAACACTAAACTTACCTTGCGAAGGCTTGATTCCGCTGTCTGATTTCTCTTTCCAGGTACCTGGAACGCCTTGGATCCGCAATCGGGATGGCGGCGGCGTACGGCTGGAACGGAGGTACGGGTCGTGCGGCGAAGGAAACCTCCTTCACAGGAACCAGGACTCGAACGCAGGAAATTGAATATTCTGGTGCATCACCCACGTATTCCCGAGCGAGACGACGAATAAACTCTCTCCTCCCCGCGCGTCGTGTACGCTTTGTCGGAGGTGCAAGGCTCATCGAGAATACTTGAACTTCGGTTGAATACGGCACGGCTAAGCGTTGGTTCGCTCTAGCTTACCGGGATCGACCTGGGCGCAAGATATTCTGTACACGGTAGAAGTGAGGATGGAGCAACTAAGCGCTGGTTCGCTCTAGTCGTCGAGCCTCAAGACTATCGTAGATGAGATATAGAATTAGAATAATCGCGAGCGTACCCGTGGATTAGAATTAAGGAATTGTATTTGAACTCGAATAAAGATACTTTGAATCTGGTAAAAATAAACTATATTCTATGATTTCACTATACTAGATACACTTGACTAAATTCTAAGTTACTGACTAGCGATTACAATGAGAATTAGAAATAGTATAAAGTATCGAATGGACTCCGCTATGGGAGTATGGATAGAGACGAATGCATTAGAGCTAATTGCTCGTTGCGAATGAGCCTATTGCTCGGATCGGAGGTGCATCGTTCGGATGCTGGATTAGAACTCCTCGGTTCGGAGATGAGATACGAACTCTCCAGTTCGGAGATGAGATTGGAACTCTCCCGTTCGGAGATGTGATACGAACTGACTCCCGGATCTCGCGTCCGCGACCTCCTCGGGTCGCGCGGCGCGCGAGTCGCTGGGCCCTCGCGGTGGGGCGGACGGTCGGAGTAGGGCGGCCGCTCGGCCCTCGTGGTGGGGCGGCCGTTCGGAGTGGGGCGCGGCCCGCGTTAAGCGTGAGCCGCGAGCGTCGAGTGTGCGCGCGAGTGCACGGAACATAACCGTGCATGAATAAAATATATACATATATTTACTTAAATCTAGGTGTGTGTTGGTGTGTATGTACATATATGAGTAGTGTGCTTATTCTAATCCCACATGTACGAGAAGTACGTATAGGGCTTCGTGATCGCTGGGGATTCGACCCAGTATGTGTCGGAGAGCTCCTCGCCCTCGTAATACGGGGTGAAGTCCTCCCCCTCGTGTGTGGAGATCGCGCGTGGGCGCGGCATGCTGCATCCCTCTTCCCTCTCGTACCTTTGTCTCCTTCTGTAGGGACGGCGAGTCGGCGGGTGGCCCGTGTGCAGGGGCTCCGGATACGGATGCTGGGGATGATGAGGTGGACGCCGGAGGGTGGCAGGCGGTACGCCTGACGTTACAATAATATGATTTGCGAAGTGTCATGTATTCCTCGTCTACACTTCACATGAATGTAAATGCGACACTTCCTTGCTAGGAAATAGTGTCTGCAGATGTCTAGGTATCGTAGCAATAGAGTTCTAATGCTTCTTAAAACGCGATATCGCATCTCATTTCTATGTTTCATGGTAAGATATTATATGATTTGCGAAGTGTTATGTATTCCTCGTCTACGATTCAAATGAATGTAAATGCGACACTTCCTTGCAAGGAAATAGCGTTTGCAGATGTCTACGTATCGTAGCAATAGATTTCTAATGCTTCTTAGAACGCGATATCGCATCTCATTTCTATGTTTTATGGTAAGATATAATATGATTTGCGAAGTGTCATGTATTCCTCGTCTACACTTCAAATGAATGTAAATGCGACACTTCCTTGCTAGGAAATAGCGTCTGCAGATGTCTAGGTATCGTAGCAATAGATTTCTAATGCTTCTTAAAACGCGATATCGCATCTCATTTCTATATTTCATGGTAAGATATAATATGATTTGCGAAGTGTTATATATTCCTCGTCTACACTTCAAATGAATGTAAATGCGACACTTCCTCGCTAGGAAATAGCGTTTGCAGATGTCTACGTATCGTAGCAATAGATTTCTAATGCTTCTTAAGACGCGATATCGCATCTCATTTCTATGTTTCATGGTAAGATATAATATGATTTGCGAAGTGTCATGTATTCCTCGTCTACACTTCACATGAATGTAAATGCGACACTTCCTTGCTAGGAAATAGTGTCTGCAGATGTCTAGGTATCGTAGCAATAGAGTTCTAATGCTTCTTAAAACGCGATATCGCATCTCATTTCTATGTTTCATGGTAAGATATTATATGATTTGCGAAGTGTTATGTATTCCTCGTCTACACTTCAAATGAATGTAAATGCGACACTTCCTTGCAAGGAAATAGCGTTTGCAGATGTCTACCTATCATAGCAATAGGGTTCTAATGCTTCTTAAAACGCGATATCGCATCTCATTTCTATGTTTCATGGTAAGATATAATATGATTTGCGAAGTGTCACGTATTCCTCGTCTACACTTCAAATGAATGTAAATGCGACACTTCCTCGCTAGGAAATAGCGTTTGCAGATGTCTACGTATCGTAGCAATAGATTTCTAATGCTTCTTAAGACGCGATATCGCATCTCATTTCTATGTTTCATGGTAAGATATAATATGATTTGCGAAGTGTTATATATTCCTCGTCTACACTTCAAATGAATGTAAATGCGACACTTCCATGCAAGGAAATAGCGTTTGCAGATTTCTACGTATCGTAGCAATAGTGTTCTTATGATTCTGAAACGCGAATATCGCATCTCATTTCTATGTTTCATGGTAAGATATAATATGATTTGCGAAGTGTTATATATTCCTCGTCTACACTTCAAATGAATGTAAATGCGGCTCTTCCTTGCTAGGAAATAGCGTCTGCAGATGTCTAGGTATCATAGCAATAGAGTTCAAATGCTTCTTAAACGAGATATAGCACCTCATATCTATGTTTCGTGGTAAGATATAATATGATTTGCGAAGTGTTATGTATTCCTCGTCTACACTTCAAATGAATGAAATGCGACACTTCCTTGCAAGGAAATAGCGTTTGCAGATGTCTACGTATCGTAGCAATAGAGTTCTTATGATCCTTAAAACGCGATATCGCATCTCATTTCTATGTTTCGTGGTAAGATATAATATGATTTGCGAAGTGTTATGTATTCCTCGTCTACACTTCAAATGAATGTGAATGCGACACTTCCTCGCTAGGAAATAGCGTTTGCAGATGTGTACGTATCGTAGCAATAGAGTTCTTATGATCCTTAAAACGCGATATCGCATCTCATTTCTATGTTTCATGGTAAGATATAATATGATTTGCGAAGTGTTATGTATTCCTCGTCTACACTTCAAATGAATGTAAATGCGGCACTTCCTTGCTAGGAAATATCGTCTGCAAATGTCTAGGTATCATAGCAATAGAGTTCAAATGCTTCTTAAAACGATATATAGCACCTCATATCTATGTTTCGTGATAAGATATAATATTCATTGCGAAGTGTTATGCATTCCTCGTCTACGATTCAAATGAATGTAAATGCGACACTTCCTTGCAAGGAAATAGCGTTTGCAGATGTCTACGTATCGTAGCAATAGATTTCTAATGCTTCTTAAAACGCGATATCGCATCTCATTTCTATATTTCATGGTAAGATATAATATGATTTGCGAAGTGTTACATATTCCTCGTCTACACTTCAAATGAATGTAAATGCGACACTTCCTTGCAAGGAAATAGCGTTTGCAGATATCTACGTATCGTAGCAATAGAGTTCTTACGATTCTGAAAACGCGATATCGCATATCATTTCTGTGTTTCATGGTAAGATATAATATGATTTTAGAAGTGTCATGTATTCCTCGTCTACACTTCAAATGAATGTGAATGCGACACTTCCTCGCTAGGAAATAGCGTCTGCAGTCATCTACGTATCGTAGCAATAGATTTCTAATGCTTCTTAAAACGCGATATTGCATCTCATTTCTATGTTTCATGGTAAGATATAATATTCATTGCGAAGTGTTATGCATTCCTCGTCTACGATTCAAATGAATGTCAATGCGACACTTCCTTGCAAGGAAATAGCGTTTGCAGATGTCTAGGTATCGTAGCAATAGTGTTCTAATGCCTCTTAAAACGCGATATCGCATCTCATTTCTATGTTTCATGGTAAGATATAATATGATTTGCGAAGTGTCATGTATTCCTCGTCTACACTTCAAATGAATGTAAATGTGACACTTCCTCGCTAGGAAATAGCGTTTGCAGATGTCTACGTATCGTAGCAATAGATTTCTAATGCTTCTTAAGACGCGATATCGCATCGCATTTCTATGTTTCATGGTAAGATATAATTTGATATGCGAAGTGTTATATATTCCTCGTCTACACTTCAAATGAATGTAAATGCGACACTTCCTTGCAAGGAAATAGCGTTTGCAGATGTCTACGTATCGTAGCAATAGATTTCTAATGCTTCTTAAAACGCGATATCGCATCTCATTTCTATGTTTCAAGGTAAGATATAATATTCATTGCGAAGTGTTATGCATTCCTCGTCTACGATTCAAATGAATGTCAATGCGACACTTCCTTGCAAGGAAATAGCGTTTGCAGATGTCTACGTATCGTAGCAATAGAGTTCTTATGATCCTTAAAACGCGATATCGCATGTCATTTCGATGTTTCATGGTAAGATATAATATGATTTGCGAAGTGTCATGTATTCCTCGTCTACACTTCACATGAATGTAAATGCGACACTTCCTTGCTAGGAAATAGTGTCTGCAGATGTCTAGGTATCGTAGCAATAGAGTTCTAATGCTTCTTAAAACGCGATATCGCATCTCATTTCTATGTTTCATGGTAAGATATTATATGATTTGCGAAGTGTTATGTATTCCTCGTCTACGATTCAAATGAATGTAAATGCGACACTTCCTTGCAAGGAAATAGCGTTTGCAGATGTCTACGTATCGTAGCAATAGATTTCTAATGCTTCTTAGAACGCGATATCGCATCTCATTTCTATGTTTTATGGTAAGATATAATATGATTTGCGAAGTGTCATGTATTCCTCGTCTACACTTCAAATGAATGTAAATGCGACACTTCCTTGCTAGGAAATAGCGTCTGCAGATGTCTAGGTATCGTAGCAATAGTGTTCTAATGCCTCTTAAAACGCGATATCGCATCTCATTTCTATGTTTCATGGTAAGATATAATATGATTTGCGAAGTGTTATGTATTCCTCGTCTACACTTCAAATGAATGTAAATGCGACACTTCCTTGCTAGGAAATATCGTCTGCAGATGTCTTGGTATCATAGCAATAGAGTTCAAATGCTTCTTAAAACGATATATAGCACCTCATATCTATGTTTCGTGATAAGATATAATATTCATTGCGAAGTGTTATGCATTCCTCGTCTACGATTCAAATGAATGTAAATGCGACACTTCCTTGCAAGGAAATAGCGTTTGCAGATGTCTACGTATCGTAGCAATAGATTTCTAATGCTTCTTAAAACGCGATATCGCATCTCATTTCTATATTTCATGGTAAGATATAATATGATTTGCGAAGTGTTATATATTCCTCGTCTACACATCAAATGAATGTAAATGCGACACTTCCTTGCAAGGAAATAGCGTTTGCAGATATCTACGTATCGTAGCAATAGAGTTCTTACGATTCTGAAAACGCGATATCGCATATCATTTCTGTGTTTCATGGTAAGATATAATATGATTTTAGAAGTGTCATGTATTCCTCGTCTACACTTCAAATGAATGTGAATGCGACACTTCCTCGCTAGGAAATAGCGTCTGCAGTCGTCTACGTATCGTAGCAATAGATTTCTAATGCTTCTTAAAACGCGATATTGCATCTCATTTCTATGTTTCATGGTAAGATATAATATTCATTGCGAAGTGTTATGCATTCCTCGTCTACGATTCAAATGAATGTAAATGCGACACTTCCTTGCAAGGAAATAGGGTTTGCAGATGTCTACGTGTCGTAGCAATAGAGTTCTTATGATCCTTAAAACGCGATATCGCATGTCATTTCTATGTTTCGTGGTAAGAGATAATATGATTTGCGAAGTGTCATGTATTCCTCGTCTACACTTCACATGAATGTAAATGCGACACTTCCCTGCTAGGAAATAGTGTCTGCAGATGTCTAGGTATCGTAGCAATAGAGTTCTTACGATTCTGAAAACGCGATATCGCATATCATTTCTGTGTTTCATGGTAAGATATAATATGATTTTAGAAGTGTCATGTATTCCTCGTCTACACTTCAAATGAATGTGAATGCGACACTTCCTCGCTAGGAAATAGCGTCTGCAGTCGTCTACGTATCGTAGCAATAGATTTCTAATGCTTCTTAAAACGCGATATTGCATCTCATTTCTATGTTTCATGGTAAGATATAATATTCATTGCGAAGTGTTATGCATTCCTCGTCTACGATTCAAATGAATGTAAATGCGACACTTCCTTGCAAGGAAATAGGGTTTGCAGATGTCTACGTGTCGTAGCAATAGAGTTCTTATGATCCTTAAAACGCGATATCGCATGTCATTTCTATGTTTCGTGGTAAGAGATAATATGATTTGCGAAGTGTCATGTATTCCTCGTCTACACTTCACATGAATGTAAATGCGACACTTCCCTGCTAGGAAATAGTGTCTGCAGATGTCTACCTATCATAGCAATAGGGTTCTAATGCTTCTTAAAACGCGATATCGCATCTCATTTCTATGTTTCATGGTAAGATATAATATGATTTGCGAAGTGTCATGTATTCCTCGTCTACACTTCAAATGAATGTAAATGTGACACTTCCTCGCTAGGAAATAGCGTTTGCAGATGTCTACGTATCGTAGCAATAGATTTCTAATGCTTCTTAAGACGCGATATCGCATCTCATTTCTATGTTTCATGGTAAGATATAATTTGATATGCGAAGTGTTATATATTCCTCGTCTACACTTCAAATGAAAGTAAACGCGACACTTCCTTGCAAGGAAATAGCGTTTGCAGATTTTTACGTATCGTAGCAATAGAGTTCTTATGATTCTGAAAACGCGATATCGCAGCTCATTTCTATGTTTCATGGTAAGATATAATATGATTTGCGTAGTGTCATGTATTCCTCGTCTACACTTCAAATGAATGTAAATGCGACACTTCCTCGCTAGGAAATAGCGTTTGCAGATGTCTACGTATCGTAGCAATAGATTTCTAATGCTTCTTAAGACGCGATATCGCATCTCATTTCTATGTTTCATGGTAAGATATAATATGATTTGCGAAGTGTTATATATTCCTCGTCTACACTTCAAATGAATGTAAATGCGACACTTCCATGCAAGGAAATAGCGTTTGCAGATTTCTACGTATCGTAGCAATAGTGTCCTTATGATTCTCAAAACGCGATATCGCATCTCATTTCTATGTTTCATGGTAAGATATAATATGATTTGCGAAGTGTTATATATTCCTCGTCTACACTTCAAATGAATGTAAATGCGACACTTCCTTGCAAGGAAATAGCGTTTGCAGATTTCTACGTATCGTAGCAATAGAGTTCTTATGATTCTGAAAACGCGATATCGCAACTCATTTCTATGTTTCATGGTAAGATATAATATGATTTGCGAAGTGTCATGTATTCCTCGTCTACACTTCACATGAATGTAAATGCGACACTTCCTTGCTAGGAAATAGTGTCTGCAGATGTCTAGGTATCGTAGCAATAGAGTTCTAATGCTTCTTAAAACGCGATATCGCATCTCATTTCTATGTTTCATGGTAAGATATTATATGATTTGCGAAGTGTTATGTATTCCTCGTCTACACTTCAAATGAATGTAAATGCGACACTTCCTTGCAAGGAAATAGCGTTTGCAGATGTCTACCTATCATAGCAATAGGGTTCTAATGCTTCTTAAAACGCGATATCGCATCTCATTTCTATGTTTCATGGTAAGATATAATATGATTTGCGAAGTGTCATGTATTCCTCGTCTACACTTCAAATGAATGTAAATGCGACACTTCCTTGCAAGGAAATAGCGTTTGCAGATTTCTAAGTATCGTAGCAATAGAGTTCTTATGATTCTGAAAACGCGATATCGCATCTCATTTCTATGTTTCATGGTAAGATATAATATGATTTGCGAAGTGTTATGTATTCCTCGTCTACACTTCAAATGAATGTAAATGCGACACTTCCTTGCAAGGAAATAGCGTTTGCAGATGTCTACGTATCGTAGCAATAGATTTCTAATGCTTCTTAAAACGCGATATCGCATCTCATTTCTATGTTTCATGGTAAGATATAATATTCATTGCGAAGTGTTACGCATTCCTCGTCTACGATTCAAATGAATGTAAATGCGACACTTCCTAGCAAGGAAATAGCGTTTGCAGATGTCTACGTATCGTAGCAATAGATTTCTGATGCTTCTTAAAACGCGATATCGCATCTCATTTCTATGTTTCATGGTAAGATATAATATGATTTGCGAAGTGTCATGTATTCCTCGTCTACACTTCAAATGAATGTAAATGTGACACTTCCTCGCTAGGAAATAGCGTTTGCAGATGTCTACGTATCGTAGCAATAGATTTCTAATGCTTCTTAAGACGCGATATCGCATCTCATTTCTATGTTTCATGGTAAGATATAATTTGATATGCGAAGTGTTATATATTCCTCGTCTACACTTCAAATGAATGTAAACGCGACACTTCCTTGCAAGGAAATAGCGTTTGCAGATTTTTACGTATCGTAGCAATAGAGTTCTTATGATTCTGAAAACGCGATATCGCAGCTCATTTCTATGTTTCATGGTAAGATATAATATGATTTGCGTAGTGTCATGTATTCCTCGTCTACACTTCAAATGAATGTAAATGCGACACTTCCTCGCTAGGAAATAGCGTTTGCAGATGTCTACGTATCGTAGCAATAGATTTCTAATGCTTCTTAAGACGCGATATCGCATCTCATTTCTATGTTTCATGGTAAGATATAATATGATTTGCGAAGTGTTATATATTCCTCGTCTACACTTCAAATGAATGTAAATGCGACACTTCCATGCAAGGAAATAGCGTTTGCAGATTTCTACGTATCGTAGCAATAGTGTCCTTATGATTCTGAAAACGCGATATCGCATCTCATTTCTATGTTTCATGGTAAGATATAATATGATTTGCGAAGTGTTATATATTCCTCGTCTACACTTCAAATGAATGTAAATGCGACACTTCCTTGCAAGGAAATAGCGTTTGCAGATTTCTACGTATCGTAGCAATAGAGTTCTTATGATTCTGAAAACGCGATATCGCAACTCATTTCTATGTTTCATGGTAAGATATAATATGATTTGCGAAGTGTCATGTATTCCTCGTCTACACTTCACATGAATGTAAATGCGACACTTCCTTGCTAGGAAATAGTGTCTGCAGATGTCTAGGTATCGTAGCAATAGAGTTCTAATGCTTCTTAAAACGCGATATCGCATCTCATTTCTATGTTTCATGGTAAGATATTATATGATTTGCGAAGTGTTATGTATTCCTCGTCTACACTTCAAATGAATGTAAATGCGACACTTCCTTGCAAGGAAATAGCGTTTGCAGATGTCTACCTATCATAGCAATAGGGTTCTAATGCTTCTTAAAACGCGATATCGCATCTCATTTCTATGTTTCATGGTAAGATATAATATGATTTGCGAAGTGTCATGTATTCCTCGTCTACACTTCAAATGAATGTAAATGCGACACTTCCTTGCAAGGAAATAGCGTTTGCAGATTTCTAAGTATCGTAGCAATAGAGTTCTTATGATTCTGAAAACGCGATATCGCATCTCATTTCTATGTTTCATGGTAAGATATAATATGATTTGCGAAGTGTTATGTATTCCTCGTCTACACTTCAAATGAATGTAAATGCGACACTTCCTTGCAAGGAAATAGCGTTTGCAGATGTCTACGTATCGTAGCAATAGATTTCTAATGCTTCTTAAAACGCGATATCGCATCTCATTTCTATGTTTCATGGTAAGATATAATATTCATTGCGAAGTGTTACGCATTCCTCGTCTACGATTCAAATGAATGTAAATGCGACACTTCCTAGCAAGGAAATAGCGTTTGCAGATGTCTACGTATCGTAGCAATAGATTTCTGATGCTTCTTAAAACGCGATATCGCATCTCATTTCTATGTTTCATGGTAACACATAATATGATTTGCGAAGTGTCATGTATTCCTCGTCTACACTTCAAATGAATGTAAATGCGGCTCTTCCTTGCTAGGAAATAGCGTCTGCAGATGTCTAGGTATCATAGCAATAGAGTTCAAATGCTTCTTAAAACGAGATATAGCACCTCATATCTATGTTTCGTGGTAAGATATAATATGATTTGCGAAGTGTTATGTATTCCTCGTCTACACTTCAAATGAATGTAAATGCGACACTTCCTTGTGTCACGTCCCGAGGTGCGGTTGCGCTCGCAACGGTGGCACAAAGTCGTAACCGTTCCCGAAAATAACGCGAATTGCGTCCGGACCGGGTTCGTTGGCTTTTCGGACTTGATAAAACGGTAACTAACACTAAACTTACCTTGCGAAGGCTTGATTCCGCTGTCTGATTTCTCTTTCCAGGTACCTGGAACGCCTTGGATCCGCAACCGGGATGGCGGCGGCGTACGGCTGGAACGGAGGTACGGGTCGTGCGGCGAAGGAAACCTCCTTCACAGGTACCAGGACTCGAACGCAGGAAATTGAATATTCTGGTGCATCACCCACGTATTCCCGAGCGTGACGACGAATAAACTCTCTCCTCCCCGCGCGTCGTGTACGCTTTGTCGGAGGTGCAAGGCTCGTCGAGAATACTTGAACTTCGGTCGAGTACGGCGCGGCTAAGCGTTGGTTCGCTCTAGCTTACCGGGATCAACCTGGGCGCAAGATATTCTGTATACGGTAGAAGTGAGGATGGAGCAACTAAGCGCTGGTTCGCTCTAGTCGTCGAGCCTCAAGGCTATCGCAGATGAGATATAGAAATAGAATAATCGCGAGCGTACCCGTGGAGTAGAATTAAGGAATTGTATTTGAACTCGAATAAAGATACTTTGAATCTGGTAAAAATAAACTATATTCTATGATTTCACTATACTAGATACACTTGACTAAATTCTAAGTTACTGACTAGCGATTACTATGAGAATTAGAAATAGTATAAAGTATCGAATGGACTCCGCTATGGGAGTATGGATAGAGACGAATGCATTAGAGCTAATTGCTCGTTGCGAATGAGCCTATTGCTCGGATCGGAAGTGCATCGTTCGGATGCTGGATTAGAACTCCTCGGTTCGGAGATGAGTTAGCAACTCTCCAGTTCGGAGATGAGATGAGAACTCTCCAGTTCGGAGATGAGATTGCAACTCTCCAGTTCGGAGATGAGATTGGAACTGACTCCCGGATCTCGCGTCCGCGACCTCCTCGGGTCGCGCGGCGCGCGAGTCGCTGGGCCCTCGCGGTGGGGCGGACGGTCGGAGTAGGGCGGCCGCTCGGCCCTCGTGGTGGGGCGGCCGTTCGGAGTGGGGCGCGGCCCGCGTTAAGCGTGAGCCGCGAGCGTCGAGTGTGCGCGCGAGTGCACGGAACATAACCGTGCATGAATAAAATATATACATATATTCACTTAAATCTAGGTGTGTGTTGGTGTGTATGTACATAGGTGAGTAGTGTGCTTATTCTAATCCCACATGTACGAGAAGTACGTATAGGGCTTCGTGATCGCTGGGGATTCGACCCAGTACGTGTCGGAGAGCTCCTCGCCCTCGTAATACGGGGTGAAGTCCTCCCCCTCGTGTGTGGAGATCGCGCGTGGGCGCGGCATGCTGCATCCCTCTTCCCTCTCGTACCTTTGTCTCCTTCTGTAGGGACGGCGAGTCGGCGGGTGGCCCGTGTGCAGGGGCTCCGGATACGGATGCTGGGGATGATGAGGTGGACGCCGGAGGGTGGCAGGCGGTACGCCTGACGTTACACTTGCAAGGAAATAGCGTTTGCAGATGTCTACGTATCGTAGCAATAGAGTTCTTATGATCCTTAAAACGCGATATCGCATCTCATTTCTATGTTTCATGGTAAGATATAATATGATTTGCGAAGTGTCATGTATTCCTCGTCTACACTTCAAATGAATGTAAATGCGACACTTCCTCGCTAGGAAATAGCGTTTGCAGATGTCTGCGTATCGTAGCAATAGACTTCTAATGCTTCTTAAAACGCGATACAGCATCTCATTTCTATGTTTCATGGTAAGATATAATATGATTTGCGATGTGTCATGTATTCCTCGTCTACACTTCACATGAATGTAAATGCGACACTTCCTTGCTAGGAAATAGTGTCTGCAGATGTCTAGGTATCGTAGCAATAGAGTTCTAATGCTTCTTAAAACGCGATATCGCATCTCATTTCTATGTTTCATGGTAAGATATTATATGATTTGCGAAGTGTTATGTATTCCTCGTCTACACTTCAAATGAATGTAAATGCGACACTTCCTTGCAAGGAAATAGCGTTTGCAGATGTCTACCTATCATAGCAATAGGGTTCTAATGCTTCTTAAAACGCGATATCGCATCTCATTTCTATGTTTCATGGTAAGATATAATATGATTCGCGAAGTGTCATGTATTCCTCGTCTACACTTCAAATGAATGTAAATGCGACACTTCCTTGCAAGGAAATAGCGTTTGCAGATGTCTAGGTATCGTAGCAATAGAGTTCTTATGATTCTCAAAACGCGATATCGCATCTCATTTCTATGTTTCATGGTAAGATATAATATGATTTGCGAAGTGTTATGTATTCCTCGTCTACACTTCAAATGAATGTGAATGCGACACTTCCTCGCTAGGAAATAGCGTTTGCAGTCGTCTACGTATCGTAGCAATAGATTTCTAATGCTTCTTAAAACGCGATATCGCATCTCATTTCTATGTTTCATGGTAAGATATAATATTCATTGCGAAGTGTTATGCATTCCTCGTCTACGATTCAAATGAATGTAAATGCGACACTTCCTAGCAAGGAAATAGCGTTTGCAGATGTCTACGTATCGTAGCAATAGATTTCTGATGCTTCTTAAAACGCGATATCGCATCTCATTTCTATGTTTCATGGTAAGACATAATATGATTTGCGAAGTGTCATGTATTCCTCGTCTACACTTCAAATGAATGTAAATGCGGCTCTTCCTTGCTAGGAAATAGCGTCTGCAGATGTCTAGGTATCATAGCAATAGAGTTCAAATGCTTCTTAAAACGAGATATAGCACCTCATATCTATATTTCGTGGTAAGATATAATATGATTTGCGAAGTGTTATGTATTCCTCGTCTACACTTCAAATGAATGTGAATGCGACACTTACTCGCTAGGAAATAGCGTTTGCAGATGTCTACGTATCGTAGCAATAGATTTCTAATGCTTCTTAAAACGCGATATCGCATCTCATTTCTATGTTTCATGGTAAGATATTATATGATTTGCGAAGTGTTATGTATTCCTCGTCTACACTTCAAATGAATGTGAATGCGACACTTCCTCGCTAGGAAATAGCGTTTGCAGATGTCTACGTATCGTAGCAGTAGATTTCTAATGCTTCTTAAAACGCGATATCGCATCTCATTTCTATGTTTCATGGTAAGATATTATATGATTTGCGAAGTGTTATGTATTCCTCGTCTACACTTCAAATGAATGTGAATGCGACACTTCCTCGCTAGGAAATAGCGTTTGCAGATTTCTACGTATCGTAGCAATAGAGTTCTAATGCTTCTTAAAACGCGATATCGCATCTCATTTCTATGTTTCATGGTAAGATATAATATGATTTGCGAAGTGTTATGTATTCCTCGTCTACATTTCAAATGAATGTAAATGCGACACTTCCTTGCAAGGAAATAGCGTTTGCAGATGTCTACCTATCATAGCAATAGGGTTCTAATGCTTCTTAAAACGCGATATCGCATCTCATTTCTATGTTTCATGGTAAGATATTATATGATTTGCGAAGTGTTATGTATTCCTCGTCTACACTTCAAATGAATGTGAATGCGACACTTCCTCGCTAGGAAATAGCGTTTGCAGATGTCTACGTATCGTAGCAGTAGAGTTCTTATGATTCTGAAAACGCGAGATCGCATCTCATTTCTATGTTTCATGGTAAGATATAATATGATTTGCGAAGTGTTATATATTCCTCGTCTACACTTCAAATGAATGTAAATGCGACACTTCCTTGCAAGGAAATAGCGTTTGCAGATGTCTACGTATCGTAGCAATAGATTTCTAATGCTTCTTAAAACGCGATATCGCATCTCATTTCTATGCTTCATGGTAAGACATAATATGATTTGCGAAGTGTCATGTATTCCTCTGCTACACTTCAAATGAATGTAAATGCGACACTTCCTTCATAGGAAATAGTGTCTGCAGATGTCTAGGTATCGTAGCAATAGAGTTCTAATGCTTCTTAAAACGCGATATCGCATCTCATTTCTATGTTTCATGGTAAGATATAATATGATTTGCGAAGTGTTATGTATTCCTCGTCTACACTTCAAATGAATGTGAATGCGACACTTCCTCGCTAGGAAATAGCGTCTGCAGTCGTCTACGTATCGTAGCAATAGATTTCTAATGCTTCTTAAAACGCGATATTGCATCTCATTTCTATGTTTCATGGTAAGATATAATATTCATTGCGAAGTGTTATGCATTCCTCGTCTACGATTCAAATGAATGTAAATGCGACACTTCCTTGCAAGGAAATAGCGTTTGCAGATGTCTACGTGTCGTAGCAATAGAGTTCTTATGATCCTTAAAACGCGATATCGCATGTCATTTCTATGTTTCATGGTAAGAGATAATATGATTTGCGAAGTGTCATGTATTCCTCGTCTACACTTCACATGAATGTAAATGCGACACTTCCCTGCTAGGAAATAGTGTCTGCAGATGTCTAGGTATCGTAGCAATAGAGTTCTAATGCTTCTTAAAACGCGATATCGCATCTCATTTCTATGTTTCATGGTAAGATATAATATGATTTGCGAAGTGTCATGTATTCCTCGTCTACACTTCAAATGAGTGTAAATGCGACACTTCCTCGCTAGGAAATAGCGTTTGCAGATGTCTACGTATCGTAGCAATTGATTTCTAATGCTTCTTAAGACGCGATATCGCATCTCATTTCTATGTTTCATGGTAAGATATAATATGATTTGCGAAGTGTCATGTATTCCTCGTCTACACTTCACATGAATGTAAATGCGACACTTCCTTGCTAGGAAATAGTGTCTGCAGATGTCTAGGTATCGTAGCAATAGAGTTCTAATGCTTCTTAAAACGCGACATCGCATCTCATTTCTATGTTTCATGGTAAGATATTATATGATTTGCGAAGTGTTATGTATTCCTCGTCTACACTTCAAATGAATGTAAATGCGACACTTCCTTGCAAGGAAATAGCGTTTGCAGATGTCTACCTATCATAGCAATAGGGTTCTAATGCTTCTTAAAACGCGATATCGCATCTCATTTCTATGTTTCATGGTAAGATATAATATGATTTGCGAAGTGTCACGTATTCCTCGTCTACACTTCAAATGAATGTAAATGCGACACTTCCTCGCTAGGAAATAGCGTTTGCAGATGTCTACGTATCGTAGCAATAGATTTCTAATGCTTCTTAAGACGCGATATCGCATCTCATTTCTATGTTTCATGGTAAGATATAATTTGATTTGCGAAGTGTTATGTATTCCTCGTCTACACTTCAAATGAATGTAAATGCGACACTTCCTTGCAAGGAAATAGCGTTTGCAGATGTCTACGTATCGTAGCAATAGAGTTCTTGTGATCCTTAAAACGCGATATCGCATCTCATTTCTATGTTTCGTGGTAAGATATAATATGATTTGCGAAGTGTTATGTATTCCTCGTCTACACTTCAAATGAATGTGAATGCGACACTTCCTCGCTAGGAAATAGCGTTTGCAGATGTGTACGTATCGTAGCAATAGAGTTCTTATGATCCTTAAAACGCGATATCGCATCTCATTTCTATGTTTCATGGTAAGATATAATATGATTTGCGAAGTGTTATGTATTCCTCGTCTACACTTCAAATGAATGTAAATGCGGCACTTCCTTGCTAGGAAATATCGTCTGCAGATGTCTAGGTATCATAGCAATAGAGTTCAAATGCTTCTTAAAACGATATATAGCACCTCATATCTATGTTTCGTGATAAGATATAATATTCATTGCGAAGTGTTATGCATTCCTCGTCTACGATTCAAATGAATGTAAATGCGACACTTCCTTGCAAGGAAATAGCGTTTGCAGATGTCTACGTATCGTAGCAATAGATTTCTAATGCTTCTTAAAACGCGATATCGCATCTCATTTCTATATTTCATGGTAAGATATAATATGATTTGCGAAGTGTTATATATTCCTCGTCTACACTTCAAATGAATGTAAATGCGACACTTCCTTGCAAGGAAATAGCGTTTGCAGATGTCTACGTATCGTAGCAATAGAGTTCTAATGCTTCTTAAAACGCGATATCGCATCTCATTTCTATGTTTCGTGGTAAGATATTATATGATTTGCGAAGTGTTATGTATTCCTCGTCTACACTTCAAATGAATGTAAATGCGACACTTCCTTGCAAGGAAATAGCGTTTGCAGATGTCTACGTATCGTAGCAATAGAGTTCTTGTGATCCTTAAAACGCGATATCGCATCTCATTTCTATGTTTCGTGGTAAGATATAATATGATTTGCGAAGTGTTATGTATTCCTCGTCTACACTTCAAATGAATGTGAATGCGACACTTCCTCGCTAGGAAATAGCGTTTGCAGATGTGTACGTATCGTAGCAATAGAGTTCTTATGATCCTTAAAACGCGATATCGCATCTCATTTCTATGTTTCATGGTAAGATATAATATGATTTGCGAAGTGTTATGTATTCCTCGTCTACACTTCAAATGAATGTAAATGCGGCACTTCCTTGCTAGGAAATATCGTCTGCAGATGTCTAGGTATCATAGCAATAGAGTTCAAATGCTTCTTAAAACGATATATAGCACCTCATATCTATGTTTCGTGATAAGATATAATATTCATTGCGAAGTGTTATGCATTCCTCGTCTACGATTCAAATGAATGTAAATGCGACACTTCCTTGCAAGGAAATAGCGTTTGCAGATGTCTACGTATCGTAGCAATAGATTTCTAATGCTTCTTAAAACGCGATATCGCATCTCATTTCTATATTTCATGGTAAGATATAATATGATTTGCGAAGTGTTATATATTCCTCGTCTACACTTCAAATGAATGTAAATGCGACACTTCCTTGCAAGGAAATAGCGTTTGCAGATATCTACGTATCGTAGCAATAGAGTTCTTACGATTCTGAAAACGCGATATCGCATATCATTTCTGTGTTTCATGGTAAGATATAATATGATTTTAGAAGTGTCATGTATTCCTCGTCTACACTTCAAATGAATGTGAATGCGACACTTCCTCGCTAGGATATAGCGTCTGCAGTCGTCTACGTATCGTAGCAATAGATTTCTAATGCTTCTTAAAACGCGATATTGCATCTCATTTCTATGTTTCATGGTAAGATATAATATTCATTGCGAAGTGTTATGCATTCCTCGTCTACGATTCAAATGAATGTAAATGCGACACTTCCTTACAAGGAAATAGGGTTTGCAGATGTCTACGTGTCGTAGCAATAGAGTTCTTATGATCCTTAAAACGCGATATCGCATGTCATTTCTATGTTTCGTGGTAAGAGATAATATGATTTGCGAAGTGTCATGTATTCCTCGTCTACACTTCACATGAATGTAAATGCGACACTTCCCTGCTAGGAAATAGTGTCTGCAGATGTCTAGGTATCGTAGCAATAGAGTTCTTATGATTCTGAAAACGCAAGATCGCATCTCATTTCTATGTTTCATGGTAAGATATAATATGATTTGCGAAGTGTTATATATTCCTCGTCTACACTTCAAATGAATGTAAATGCGACACTTCCTTGCAAGGAAATAGCGTTTGCAGATGTCTACGTATCGTAGCAATAGATTTCTAATGCTTCTTAAAACGCGATATCGCATCTCATTTCTATGCTTCATGGTAAGACATAATATGATTTGCGAAGTGTCATGTATTCCTCTGCTACACTTCAAATGAATGTAAATGCGACACTTCCTTCATAGGAAATAGTGTCTGCAGATGTCTAGGTATCGTAGCAATAGAGTTCTAATGCTTCTTAAAACGCGATATCGCATCTCATTTCTATGTTTCATGGTAAGATATAATATGATTTGCGAAGTGTTATGTATTCCTCGTCTACACTTCAAATGAATGTGAATGCGACACTTCCTCGCTAGGAAATAGCGTCTGCAGTCGTCTACGTATCGTAGCAATAGATTTCTAATGCTTCTTAAAACGCGATATTGCATCTCATTTCTATGTTTCATGGTAAGATATAATATTCATTGCGAAGTGTTATGCATTCCTCGTCTACGATTCAAATGAATGTAAATGCGACACTTCCTTGCAAGGAAATAGCGTTTGCAGATGTCTACGTGTCGCAGCAATAGAGTTCTTATGATCCTTAAAACGCGATATCGCATGTCATTTCTATGTTTCATGGTAAGAGATAATATGATTTGCGAAGTGTCATGTATTCCTCGTCTACACTTCACATGAATGTAAATGCGACACTTCCCTGCTAGGAAATAGTGTCTGCAGATGTCTAGGTATCGTAGCAATAGAGTTCTAATGCTTCTTGAAACGCGATATCGCATCTCATTTCTATGTTTCATGGTAAGATATAATATGATTTGCGAAGTGTCATGTATTCCTCGTCTACACTTCAAATGAGTGTAAATGCGACACTTCCTCGCTAGGAAATAGCGTTTGCAGATGTCTACGTATCGTAGCAATTGATTTCTAATGCTTCTTAAGACGCGATATCGCATCTCATTTCTATGTTTCATGGTAAGATATAATATGATTTGCGAAGTGTCATGTATTCCTCGTCTACACTTCACATGAATGTAAATGCGACACTTCCTTGCTAGGAAATAGTGTCTGCAGATGTCTAGGTATCGTAGCAATAGAGTTCTAATGCTTCTTAAAACGCGACATCGCATCTCATTTCTATGTTTCATGGTAAGATATTATATGATTTGCGAAGTGTTATGTATTCCTCGTCTACACTTAAAATGAATGTAAATGCGACACTTCCTTGCAAGGAAATAGCGTTTGCAGATGTCTACCTATCATAGCAATAGGGTTCTAATGCTTCTTAAAACGCGATATCGCATCTCATTTCTATGTTTCATGGTAAGATATAATATGATTTGCGAAGTGTCATGTATTCCTCGTCTACACTTCACATGAATGTAAATGCGACACTTCCTTGCTAGGAAATAGCGTTTGCAGATGTCTACGTATCGTAGCAATAGACTTCTAATGCTTCTTAAGACGCGATACTGCATCTCATTTCTATGTTTCATGGTAAGATATAATATGATTTGCGAAGTGTCATGTATTCCTCGTCTACACTTCACATGAATGTAAATGCGACACTTCCTTGCTAGGAAATAGCGTTTGCAGATGTCTACGTATCGTAGCAATAGATTTCTAATGCTTCTTAAGACGCGATATCGCATCTCATTTCTATGTTTCATGGTAAGATATAATATGATTTGCGAAGTGTTACATATTCCTCGTCTACACTTCAAATGAATGTAAATGCGGCTCTTCCTTGCTAGGAAATAGCGTCTGCAGATGTCTAGGTATCATAGCAATAGAGTTCAAATGCTTCTTAAAACGAGATACAGCACCTCATATCTATGTTTCGTGGTAAGATATAATATGATTTGCGAAGTGTTATGTATTCCTCGTCTACACTTCAAATGAATGTAAATGCGACACTTCCTTGCAAGGAAATAGCGGTTGCAGATGTCTACGTATCGTAGCAATAGAGTTCTTATGATCCTTAAAACGCGATATCGCATCTCATTTCTATGTTTCGTGGTAAGATATAATATGATTTGCGAAGTGTTATGTATTCCTCGTCTACACTTCAAATGAATGTGAATGCGACACTTCCTCGCTAGGAAATAGCGTTTGCAGATGTGTACGTATCGTAGCAATAGAGTTCTTATGATCCTTAAAACGCGATATCGCATCTCATTTCTATGTTTCATGGTAAGATATAATATGATTTGCGAAGTGTTATGTATTCCTCGTCTACACTTCAAATGAATGTAAATGCGGCACTTCCTTGCTAGGAAATATCGTCTGCAGATGTCTAGGTATCATAGCAATAGAGTTCAAATGCTTCTTAAAACGAGATATAGCACCTCATATCTATGTTTCGTGGTAAGATATAATATGATTTGCGAAGTGTTATGTATTCCTCGTCTACACTTCAAATGAATGTAAATGCGACACTTCCTTGCAAGGAAATAGCGTTTGCAGATGTCTACGTATCGTAGCAATAGTGTTTTTATGATCCTTAAAACGCAATATCGCATCTCATTTCTATGTTTCATGGTAAGATATAATATGATTTGCGAAGTGTCATGTATTCTTCGTCTACACTTCAAATGAATGTAAATGCGACACTTCCTTGCAAGGAAATAGCGTTTGCAGATGTCTACGTATCGTAGCAATAGAGTTCTTATGATCCTTAAAACGCGATATCGCATCTCATTTCTATGTTTCATGGTAAGATATAATATGATTTGCGAAGTGTCATGTATTCCTCGTCTACACTTCAAATGGATGTAAATGCGACACTTCCTCGCTAGGAAATAGCGTTTGCAGATGTCTACGTATCGTAGCAATAGACTTCTAATGCTTCTTAAGACGCGATACTGCATCTCATTTCTATGTTTCATGGTAAGATATAATATGATTTGCGAAGTGTCATGTATTCCTCGTCTACACTTCACATGAATGTAAATGCGACACTTCCTTGCTAGGAAATAGTGTCTGCAGATGTCTAGGTATCGTAGCAATAGAGTTCTAATGCTTCTTAAAACGCGATATCGCATCTCATTTCTATGTTTCATGGTAAGATATTATATGATTTGCGAAGTGTTATGTATTCCTCGTCTACACTTCAAATGAATGTAAATGCGACACTTCCTTGCAAGGAAATAGCGTTTGCAGATGTCTACCTATCATAGCAATAGGGTTCTAATGCTTCTTAAAACGCGATATCGCATCTCATTTCTATGTTTCATGGTAAGATATAATATGATTTGCGAAGTGTTATGTATTCCTCGTCTACACTTCAAATGAATGTAAATGCGGCACTTCCTTGCTAGGAAATATCGTCTGCAGATGTCTAGGTATCATAGCAATAGAGTTCAAATGCTTCTTAAAACGATATATAGCACCTCATATCTATGTTTCGTGATAAGATATAATATTCATTGCGAAGTGTTATGCATTCCTCGTCTACGATTCAAATGAATGTAAATGCGACACTTCCTTGCAAGGAAATAGCGTTTGCAGATGTCTACGTATCGTAGCAATAGATTTCTAATGCTTCTTAAAACGCGATATCGCATCTCATTTCTATATTTCATGGTAAGATATAATATGATTTGCGAAGTGTTATATATTCCTCGTCTACACTTCAAATGAATGTAAATGCGACACTTCCTTGCAAGGAAATAGCGTTTGCAGATGTCTACGTATCGTAGCAATAGATTTCTAATGCTTCTTAAAACGCGATATCGCATCTCATTTCTATGTTTCATGGTAAGATATAATATGATTTGCGAAGTGTTATGTATTCCTCGTCTACACTTCAAATGAATGTGAATGCGACACTTCCTCGCTAGGAAATAGCGTTTGCAGATGTCTACGTATCGTAGCAATAGACTTCTAATGCTTCTTAAAACGCGATATCGCATCTCATTTCTATGTTTCATGGTAAGATATTATATGATTTGCGAAGTGTTATGTATTCCTCGTCTACATTTCAAATGAATGTAAATGCGACACTTCCTTGCAAGGAAATAGCGATGTCTACCTATCATAGCAATAGGGTTCTAATGCTTCTTAAAACGCGATATCGCATCTCATTTCTATGTTTCATGGTAAGATATAATATGATTTGCGAAGTGTTATATATTCCTCGTCTACACTTCAAATGAATGTAAATGCGACACTTCCTTGCAAGGAAATAGCGTTTGCAGATATCTACGTATCGTAGCAATAGAGTTCTTACGATTCTGAAAACGCGATATCGCATATCATTTCTATGTTTCATGGTAAGATATAATATGATTTTAGAAGTGTCACGTATTCCTCGTCTACACTTCAAATGAATGTGAATGCGACACTTCCTCGCTAGTGTCACGTCCCGAGGTGCGGTTGCGCTCGCAACGGTGGCACAAAGTCGTAACCGTTCCCGAAAATAACGCGAATTGCGTCCGGACCGGGTTCGTTGGCGTTTCGGACTCGATAAAACGGTAATTAACACTAGACTTACCTTGCGAAGGCTTGATTCTACTGTATGATTTCTCTTTCCAGGTACCTGGAGCGCCTTGGATCCGCAACCGGGATGGCGGCGGCGTACGGCTGGAACGGAGGTACGGGTCGTGCGGCGAAGGAAACCTCCTTCACAGGAACCAGGACTCGAAAGCAGGAAATTGAATATTCTGGTGCATCACCCACGTATTCCCGAGCGAGACGACGAATAAACTCTCTCCTCCCCGCGCGTCGTGTACGCTTTGTCGGTGGTGCAAGGCTCATCGAGAATACTTGAACTTCGGTTGAATACGGCACGGCTAAGCGTTGGTTCGCTCTAGCTTACCGGGATCGACCTGGGCGCAAGATATTCTGTACACGGTAGAAGTGAGGATGGAGCAACTAAGCGCTGGTTCGCTCTAGTCGTCGAGCCTCAAGACTATCGCAGATGAGATATGGAATTAGAATAATGGCGAGCGAACCCGTGGATTAGAATTAAGGAATTATATTTGAACTCGAATAAAGATACTTTGAATCTGGTAAAAATAAACTATATTCTATGATTTCACTATACTAAATACACTTGACTAAGTTCTAAGTTACTGACTAGCGATTACAATGAGAATTAGAAATAGTATAAAGTATCGAATGGACTCCGCTATGGGAGTATGGATAGAGACGAATGCATTAGAGCTAATTGCTCGTTGCGAATGAGCCTATGGCTCGGATCGGAAGTGCATCGTTCGGATGCTGGATTAGAACTCCTCGGTTCGGAGATGAGTTAGCAACTCTCCAGTTCGGAGATGTGTTAGCAACTGACTCTCGGATCTCGCATCCGCGACCTCCTCGGGTCGCGCGGCGCGCGAGTCGCTGGGCCCTCGCGGTGGGGCGGACGGTCGGAGTAGGGCGGCCGCTCGGCCCTCGTGGTGGGGCGGCCGTTCGGAGTGGGGGGCGGCCCGCGTTAAGCGTGAGCCGCGAGCGTCGAGTGTGCGCGCGAGTGCACGGAACATAGCCGTGCATGAATAAAATATATACATATATTTACTTAAATCTAGGTGTGTGTTGGTGTGTATGTACATATATGAGTAGTGTGCTTATTCTAATCCCACATGTACGAGAAGTACGTATAGGGCTTCGTGATCGCTGGGGATTCGACCCAGTATGTGTCGGAGAGCTCCTCGCCCTCGTAATACGGGGTGAAGTCCTCCCCCTCGTGTGTGGAGATCGCGCGTGGGCGCGGCATGCTGCATCCTTCTTCCCTCTCGTACCTTTGTCTCCTTCTGTAGGGACGGCGAGTCGGCGGGTGGCCCGTGTGCAGGGGCTCCGGATACGGATGCTGGGGATGATGAGGTGGACGCCGGAGGGTGGCAGGCGGTACGCCTGACGTTACAATAATATGATTTGCGAAGTATTATGTATTCCCCGTCTACACTCCAAATGAATGTAAAGGCGACACTTCCTTGCAAAGAAATTGCGTTTGCAGATGTCTACGTATCGTAGCAATAGATATCTAATGCTTCTTAAAACGCGATATCGCATCTCATTTCTATGTTTCATGGTAAGATATAATATGATTTGCGAAGTGTCATGTATTCCTCGTCTACACTTCAAATGAATGTAAATGCGACACTTCCTAGCAAGGAAATAGCGTTTGCAGATGTCTACGTATCGCAGCTATAGATTTCTAATGCTTCTTGAAAGGCGATATCGCATCTCATTTCTGTGTTTCATGGTAAGATATAATATGATTTGCGAGGTGTCATGTATTCCTCGCCTACACTTCAAATGAATGTAAATGCGACACTTCCTTGCTAGGAAATAGTGTCTGCAGATGTCTAGGTATCGTAGCAATTGAGTTCAAATCCTCTTTAAAACGAGATATTGCATCTCATATCTATGTTTCATGATAAGATATAATATTCATTGCGAAGTGTTATGCATTCCTTGTCTACGATTCAAATGAATGTAAATGCGACACTTCCTTGCAGGGAAATAGCGTTTGCAGATGTCTACGTACCGTAACAATAAAGTTCTTATGATTCTTAAAACGCGATATCGCATCTCATTTATATGTTTCATGGTAAGATATAATATGATTTGAGAAGTGTTATGTATTACTCGTCTACACTTCAAATGAATGTAAATGCGACACTTCCTTGCAAGGAAATAGCGTTTGCAGATGTCTACGTATCGTAGCAATAGAGTTCTAATGCTTCTTAAAACGCGATATCGCATCTCATTTCTATGTTTCATGGTAAGATATAATATTCATTGTAAAGTGTTATGCATTCCTTGTCTACGATTCAAATGAATATAAATGCGACACTTCCTTGCTAGGAAATAGCGTTTGCAGATGTCTACGTATCGTAGGGATGGAGTTCTAATGCTTCTTAAAACGTGATATCGCATCCCATTTCTATGTTTCATGATAAGATGTAATATTCATTGCGAAGTGTTATGTATTCCACGTCTACACTTCAAATGAATGTGAATGCGACACTTCATTCCAAGGAAATAGCGTTTGCAGATGTCTACCTGTCGTAGCAATAGAGTTCTAATGCTTCTTAAAACGCGATATCGCATCTCATTTCTATGTATCATGGTAAGATATAATATGATTGGCGCAGTTTTATGTATTCCTCGACTACATTTCAAATGAATGTAAATGCGACACTTCCATGCTAGGAAATAGCGTCTGCAGATGTTTAGGTATCGTAGCAATAGAGTTCTAATGCTTCTTAAAACGCGATATCGCATCTCATTTCTATGTTTCATGGTAAGATATTATATGATTTGCGAAGTGTTATGTATTCCTCGTCTACATATCAAATGAATGTAGATGCAACTCTTCCTTGCAAGGAAATAGCGTTTGCAGATGTCTACGTATCGTAGCAATAGATTTCTAATGCTTCTTATAACGCGATATCGCATGTCATTCCTATGTTTCATGGTAAGTGTTATGCATTCCACGTCTACGATTCAAATGAACGTAAATGCGACACTTCCTTGCAGGGAAATAGCGTTTGCAGATGTCTATGTACCGTAACAATAAAGTTCTTATGATTCTTAAAACGCGATATCGCATCTCATTTCTATGTTTCATGGTAAGATATAATATGATTTGAGAAGTGTTATGTATTACTCGTCTACACTTCAAATGAATGTAAATGCGACACTTCCTTGCAAGGAAATAGCGTTTGCAGATGTCTACGTATCGTAGCAATAGAGTTCTAATGCTTCTTAAAACGCGATATCGCATCTCATGTCCATGTTTCACGGTAAGATATAATATGATTTGCGAAGTGTCATGTATTCCTCGTCTGCACTTCAAATGAATGTAAATGCGACACTTCCTTGCAAGGAAATAGCGTCTGCAGATGTCTGCGTATCGTAGCAATAGAATTCTAATGCTTCTTAAAACGCGATATCGCATCTCATTTCTATGTTTCATACTAAGATATAATATTCATTGTAAAGTGTTATGTATACCTCGTATTCACTTCAGAAGAATGTCAATGCGACACTTCCTTGCAAGGAAATAGCGTTTGCAGATGTCTACGTATCGTAGCAATAGATTTCTGATGCTTCTTGAAACGCGATATCGCATCTCATTTCTATGTTTCATGGTAAGATATAATATGATTTGCGAAGTGTTATGTATTCCTCATCTACTCTTCAAATGAATGTAAATGCGACACTTCCTAGCAAGGAAATAGCGTCTGCAGATGTCTGCGTATCGTAGCAATAGAATTCTAATGCTTCTTAAAACGCGATATCGCATCTCATTTCTATGTTTCATAGTAAGATATAATATTCATTGTAAAGTGTTATGTATACCTCGTATTCACTTCAGAAGAATGTCAATGCGGCACTTCCTTGCAAGGAAATAGCGTTTGCAGATGTCTACGTATCGTAGCAATAGATTTCTGATGCTTCTTGAAACGCGATATCGCATCTCATTTCTATGTTTCATGGTAAGATATAATATGATTTGCGAAGTGTTATGTATTCCTCATCTACTCTTCAAATGAATGTAAATGCGACACTTCCTAGCAAGGAAATAGCGTTTGCAGATGTCTACGTATCGTAGCAATAGATTTCTGATGCTTCTTGAAACGCGATATCGCATCTCATTTCTATGTTTCATGGTAAGATATAATATGATTTGCGAAGTGTCATGTATTCCTCGTCTACACTTCAAATAAATGTAAATGCGACACTTCTTTGCAAGGAAATAGCGTTTGCAGATGTCTACGTATCGTAGCTATAGAGTTCTTATGATTCTTAAAACGCGATATCGCATCTCATTTCTATGTTTCATGGTAAGATATAATATGATTTGCGAAGTGTTATGTATTCCTCGTCTACACTTCAAATGAATGTGAATGCGACACTTCCTCGCTAGGAAATAGCGTTTGCAGATGTCTACGTATCGTAGCAATAGAGTTCTTATGATCCTTAAAACCCGATATCGCATCTCATTTCTATGTTTCATGGTAAGATATAATATTCATTGCGAAGTGTTATGCATTCCTCGTCTACGATTCAAATGAATGTAAATGCGACACTTCCTAGCAAGGAAATAGCGTTTGCAGATGTCTACGTATCGTAGCAATAGATTTCTGATGCTTCTTAGAACGCGATATCGCATCTCATTTCTATGTTTCATGGTAAGATATAATATGATTTGCGAAGTGTTATGTATTCCCCGTCTACACTCCAAATGAATGTAAAGGCGACACTTCCTTGCAAAGAAATTGCGTTTGCAGATGTCTACGTATCCTAGCAATAGATATCTAATGCTTCTTAAAACGCGATATCGCATCTCATTTCTATGTTTCATGGTAAGATATAATATGATTTGCGAAGTGTCATGTATTCCTCGTCTACACTTCAAATGAATGTAAATGCGGCACTTCCTTGCAAGGAAATAGCGTTTGCAGATTTATACGTATCGTAGCAATAGAGTTCTTATGATTCTGAAAACGCGATATCGCATCTCATTTCTATGTTTCATGGTAAGATATAATATGATTTGCGAAGTGTTATGTATTCCTCGTCTACACTTCAAATGAATGTGAATGCGACACTTCCTCGCTAGGAAATAGCGTTTGCAGTCGTCTACGTATCGTAGCAATAGATTTCTAATGCTTCTTAAAACGCGATATCGCATCTCATTTCTATGTTTCATGGTAAGATATAATATTCATTGCGAAGTGTTATGCATTCCTCGTCTACGATTCAAATGAATGTAAATGCGACACTTCCTAGCAAGGAAATAGCGTTTGCAGATGTCTACGTATCGTAGCAATAGATTTCTGATGCTTCTTAAAACGCGATATCGCATCTCATTTCTATGTTTCATGGTAAGACATAATGTGATTTGCGAAGTGTCATGTATTCCTCGTCTACACTTCAAATGAATGTAAATGCGGCTCCTCCTTGCTAGGAAATAGCGTCTGCAGATGTCTAGGTATCATAGCAATAGAGTTCAAATGCTTCTTAAAACGAGATGTAGCACCTCATATCTATGTTTCGTGGTAAGATATAATATGATTTGCGAAGTGTTATGTATTCCTCGTCTACACTTCAAATGAATGTAAATGCGACACTTCCTTGCAAGGAAATAGTGTTTGCAGATGTCTACCTATCATAGCAATAGGGTTCTAATGCTTCTTAAAACGCGATATCGCATCTCATTTCTATGTTTCATGGTAAGATATTATATGATTTGCGAAGTGTCTTGTATTCATCGTCTACACTTCAAATGAATGTGAATGCGACACTTCCTTGCAAGGAAATAGCGTTTGCAGATGTCTACGTATCGTAGCAATAGAGTTCTTATGATCCTTAGGACGCGATATCGCATCTCATTTCTATGTTTCATGGTAAGATATAATATGATTTGCGAAGTGTCATGTATTCCCCGTCTACACTTCAAATGAATGTAAATGCGACACTTCCTCGCTAGGAAATAGCGTTTGCAGATGTCTACGTATCGTAGCAATAGACTTCTAATGCTTCTTAAAACGCGATACTGCATCTCATTTCTATGTTTCATGGTAAGATATAATATGATTTGCGAAGTGTCATGTATTCCTCGTCTACACTTCACATGAATGTAAATGCGACACTTCCTTGCTAGGAAATAGTGTCTGTAGATGTCTAGGTATCGTAGCAATAGAGTTCTAATGCTTCTTAAAACGCGATATCGCATCTCATTTCTCTGTTTCATGGTAAGATATAATATGATTTGCGAAGTGTCATGTATTCCTCGTCTACACTTCAAATGAATGTAAATGCGACACTTCCTTGCAAGGAAATAGCGTTTGCAGATGTCTACGTATCGTAGCAATAGAGTTCTTATGATTCTCAAAACGCGATATAGCATCTCATTTCTATGTTTCATGGTAAGATATAATATGATTTGCGAAGTGTTATGTATTCCTCGTCTACACTTCAAATGAATGTGAATGCGACACTTCCTCGCTAGGAAATAGTCGTCTACGTATCGTAGCAATAGATTTCTAATGCTTCTTAAAACGCGATATCGCATCTCATTTCTATGCTTCATGGTAAGATATAATATTCATTGCGAAGTGTTATGCATTCCTCCTCTACGATTCAAATGAATGTAAATGCGACACTTCCTTGCAAGGATATAGCGTTTGCAGATGTCTACGTATCGTAGCAATAGAGTTCTTATGGTCCTTAAAACGCGATATCGCATCTCATTTCTATGTTTCATGGTAAGATATAATATGATTTGCGAAGTGTTATGTATTCCTCGTCTACACTCCAAATGAATGTAAAGGCGACACTTCCTTGCATAGAAATTGCGTTTGCAGATGTCTACGTATCGTAGCAATAGATATCTAATGCTTCTTAAAACGCGATATCGCATCTCATTTCTATGTTTCATGGTAAGATATAATATGATTTGCGAAGTGTTATGTATTCCTCGTCTACACTTCAAATGAATGTGAATGCGACACTTCCTCGCTAGGAAATAGCGTTTGCAGATGTCTACGTATCGTAGCAGTAGACTTCTAATGCTTCTTAAAACGCGATACTGCATCTCATTTCTATGCTTCATGGTAAGATATAATATGATTTGCGAAGTGTCATGTATTCCTCGTCTACACTTCACATGAATGTAAATGCGACACTTCCTTGCTAGGAAATAGTGTCTGCAGATGTCTAGGTATCGTAGCAATAGAGTTCTAATGCTTCTTAAAACGCGATACTGCATCTCATTTTTATGTTTCATGGTAAGATATAATATGATTTGCGAAGTGTTATATATTCCTCGTCTACACTTCAAATGAATGTCAATGCGACACTTCCTTGCAAGGAAATAGCGTTTGCAGATTTCTACGTATCGTAGCAATAGAGTTCTTATGATTCTGAAAACGCGATATCGCATCTCATTTCTATGTTTCATGGTAAGATATAATATGATTTGCGAAGTGTCATGTATTCCTCGTCTACACTTCAAATGAATGTAAATGCGGCACTTCCTTGCAAGGAAATAGCGTTTGCAGATTTCTACGTATCGTAGCAATAGAGTTCTTATGATTCTGAAAACGCGATATCGCATCTCATTTCTATGTTTCATGGTAAGATATAATATGATTTGCAAAGTGTTATGTATTCCTCGTCTACACTTCAAATGAATGTAAATGCGGCTCCTCCTTGCTAGGAAATAGCGTCTGCAGATGTCTAGGTATCATAGCAATAGAGTTCAAATGCTTCTTAAAACGAGATATAGCACCTCATATCTATGTTTCGTGGTAAGATATAATATGATTTGCGAAGTGTTATGTATTCCTCGTCTACACTTCAAATGAATGTAAATGCGACACTTCCTTGCAAGGAAATAGCGTTTGCAGATGTCTACGTATCGTAGCAATAGAGTTCTTAAGATCCTTAAAACGCGATATCGCATCTCATTTCTATGTTTCATGGTAAGATATAATATGATTTGCGAAGTGTTATATATTTCTCGTCTACACTTCAAATGAATGTAAATGCGACACTTCCTTGCAAGGAAATAGCGTTTGCAGATTTCTACGTATCGTAGCAATAGAGTTCTTATGATTCTGAAAACGCGATATCGCATCTCATTTCTATGTTTCATGGTAAGATATAATATGATTTGCGAAGTGTTATGTATTCCTCGTCTACACTTCAAATGAATGTGAATGCGACACTTCCTCGCTAGGAAATAGTATCTGCAGATGTCTAGGTATCGTAGCAATAGAGTTCTAATGCTTCTTAAAACGCGATATCGCATCTCATTTCTATGTTTCATGGTAAGATATTATATGATTTGCGAAGTGTCATGTATTCCTCGTCTACACTTCACATGAATGTAAATGCGACACTTCCTTGCTAGGAAATAGTGTCTGCAGATGTCTAGGTATCGTAGCAATAGAGTTCTAATGCTTCTTAAAACGCGATACTGCATCTCATTTTTATGTTTCATGGTAAGATATAATATGATTTGCGAAGTGTCATGTATTCCTCATCTACACGTCAAATGAATGTAAATGCGACACTTCCTCGCTAGGAAATAGCGTTTGCAGATGTCTACGTATCGTAGCAATAGATTTCTAATGCTTCTTAAAACGCGATATCGCATCTCATTTCTATGTTTCATGGTAAGATATAATATGATTTGCGAAGTGCTATATATTTCTCGTCTACACTTCAAATGAACGTAAATGCGACACTTCCTTGCAAGGAAATAGCGTTTGCAGATTTCTACGTATCGTAGCAATAGAGTTCATATGATTCTGAAAACGCGATATCGCATCGCATTTCTGTGTTTCATGGTAAGATATAATATGATTTGCGAAGTGTCATGTATTCCTCGTCTACACTTCAAATGAATGTAAATGCGGCACTTCCTTGCAAGGAAATAGCGTTTGCAGATTTATACGTATCGTAGCAATAGATTTCTTATGATTCTGAAAACGCGATATCGCATCTCATTTCTATGTTTCATGGTAAGATATAATATGATTTGCGAAGTGTTATGTATTCCTCGTCTACACTTCAAATGAATGTGAATGCGACACTTCCTCGCTAGGAAATAGCGTTTGCAGTCGTCTACGTATCGTAGCAATAGATTTCTAATGCTTCTTAAAACGCGATATCGCATCTCATTTCTATGTTTCATGGTAAGATATAATATTCATTGCGAAGTGTTATGCATTCCTCGTCTACGATTCAAATGAATGTAAATGCGACACTTCCTAGCAAGGAAATAGCGTTTGCAGATGTCTACGTATCGTAGCAATAGATTTCTGATGCTTCTTAAAACGCGATATCGCATCTCATTTCTATGTTTCATGGTAAGACATAATATGATTTGCGAAGTGTCATGTATTCCTCGTCTACACTTCAAATGAATGTAAATGCGGCTCCTCCTTGCTAGGAAATAGCGTCTGCAGATGTCTAAGTATCATAGCAATAGAGTTCAAATGCTTCTTAAAACGAGATATAGCACCTCATATCTATGTTTCGTGGTAAGATATAATATGATTTGCGAAGTGTTATGTATTCCTCGTCTACACTTCAAATGAATGTAAATGCGACACTTCCTTGCAAGGAAATAGCGTTTGCAGATGTCTACGTATCGTAGTAATAGTGTTCTTATGATCCTTAAAACGCGATATCGCATCTCATTTCTATGTTTCATGGTAAGATATAATATGATTTGCAAAGTGTTATATATTTCTCGTCTACACTTCAAATGAATGTAAATGCGACACTTCCTTGCAAGGAAATAGCGTTTGCAGATTTCTACGTATCGTAGCAATAGAGTTCTTATGATTCTGAAAACGCGATATCGCATCTCATTTCTATGTTTCATGGTAAGATATAATATGATTTGCGAAGTGTTATGTATTCCTCGTCTACACTTCAAATGAATGTGAATGCGACACTTCCTCGCTAGGAAATAGTGTCTGCAGATGTCTAGGTATCGTAGCAATAGAGATCTAATGCTTCTTAAAACGCGATATCGCATCTCATTTCTATGTTTCATGGTAAGATATTATATGATTTGCGAAGTGTTATGTATTCCTCGTCTACACTTCAAATGAATGTAAATGCGACACTTCCTTGCAAGGAAATAGCGTTTGCAGATGTCTACCTATCATAGCAATAGGGTTCTAATGCTTCTTAAAACGCGATAGCGCATCTCATTTCTATGTTTCATGGTAAGATATTATATGATTTGCGAAGTGTCATGTATTCATCGTCTACACTTCAAATGAATGTGAATGCGATACTTCCTCGCTAGGAAATAGCGTTTGCAGATGTCTACGTATCGTAGCAAAAGATTTCTAATGCTTCTTAAAACGCGATATCGCATCTCATTTCTATGTTTCATGGTAAGATATAATATGATTTGCGAAGTGTCATGTATTCCTCGTCTACACTTCAAATGAATGTAAATGCGACACTTCCTCGCTAGGAAATAGCGTTTGCAGATGTCTACGTATCGTAGCAATAGACTTCTAATGCTTCTTAAAACGCGATACTGCATCTCATTTCTATGTTTCATGGTAAGATATAATATGATTTGCGAAGTGTCATGTATTCCTCGTCTACACTTCACATGAATGTAAATGCGACACTTCCTTGCTAGGAAATAGTGTCTGCAGATGTCTAGGTATCGTAGCAATAGAGTTCTAATGCTTCTTAAAACGAGATATCGCATCTCATTTCTCTGTTTCATGGTAAGATATTATATGATTTGCGAAGTGTTATGTATTCCTCGTCTACACTTCAAATGAATGTAAATGCGACACTTCCTTGCAAGGAAATAGCGTTTGCAGATGTCTACCTATCATAGCAATAGTGTTCTAATGCTTCTTAAAACGCGATATCGCATCTCATTTCTATGTTTCATGGTAAGACATAATATGATTTGCGAAGTGTCATGTATTCCTCGTCTACACTTCAAATGAATGTAAATGCGGCTCTTCCTTGCTAGGAAATAGCGTCTGCAGATGTCCAGGTATCATAGCAATAGAGTTCAAATGCTTCTTAAAACGAGATATAGCACCTCATATCTATGTTTCGTGGTAAGATATAATATGATTTGCGAAGTGTTATGTATTCCTCGTCTACACTTCAAATGAATGTAAATGCGACACTTCCTTGCAAGGAAATAGCGTTTGCAGATGTCTACGTATCGTAGCAATAGAGTTCTTATGATCCTTAGGACGCGATATCGCATCTCATTTCTATGTTTCATGGTAAGATATAATATGATTTGCGAAGTGTCATGTATTCCTCGTCTACACTTCAAATGAATGTAAATGCGACACTTCCTCGCTAGGAAATAGCGTTTGCAGATGTCTACCTATCATAGCAATAGACTTCTAATGCTTCTTAAAACGCGATATCGCATCTCATTTCTATGTTTCATGGTAAGATATAATATGATTTGCGAAGTGTCATGTATTCCTCGTCTACACTTCAAATGAATGTAAATGCGACACTTCCTTGCAAGGAAATAGCGTTTGCAGATGTCTACGTATCGTAGCAATAGAGTTCTTATGATTCTCAAAACGCGATATAGCATCTCATTTCTATGTTTCATGGTAAGATATAATATGATTTGCGAAGTGTTATGTATTCCTCGTCTACACTTCAAATGAATGTGAATGCGACACTTCCTCGCTAGGAAATAGTCGTCTACGTATCGTAGCAATAGATTTCTAATGCTTCTTAAAACGCGATATCGCATCTCATTTCTATGCTTCATGGTAAGATATAATATTCATTGCGAAGTGTTATGCATTCCTCCTCTACGATTCAAATGAATGTAAATGCGACACTTCCTTGCAAGGAAATAGCGTTTGCAGATGTCTACGTATCGTAGCAATAGAGTTCTTATGATCCTTAAAACGCGATATCGCATCTCATTTCTATGTTTCATGGTAAGATATAATATGATTTGCGAAGTGTTATGTATTCCTCGTCTACACTCCAAATGAATGTAAAGGCGACACTTCCTTGCATAGAAATTGCGTTTGCAGATGTCTACGTATCGTAGCAATAGATATCTAATGCTTCTTAAAACGCGATATCGCATCTCATTTCTATGTTTCATGGTAAGATATAATATGATTTGCGAAGTGTTATGTATTCCTCGTCTACACTTCAAATGAATGTGAATGCGACACTTCCTCGCTAGGAAATAGCGTTTGCAGATATCTACGTATCGTAGCAGTAGACTTCTAATGCTTCTTAAAACGCGATACTGCATCTCATTTCTATGCTTCATGGTAAGATATAATATGATTTGCGAAGTGTCATGTATTCCTCGTCTACACTTCACATGAATATAAATGCGACACTTCCTTGCTAGGAAATAGTGTCTGCAGATGTCTAGGTATCGTAGCAATAGAGTTCTAATGCTTCTTAAAACGCGATACTGCATCTCATTTTTATGTTTCATGGTAAGATATAATATGATTTGCGAAGTGTTATATATTCCTCGTCTACACTTCAAATGAACGTAAATGCGACACTTCCTTGCAAGGAAATAGCGTTTGCAGATTTCTACGTATCGTAGCAATAGAGTTCTTATGATTCTGAAAACGCGATATCGCATCTCATTTCTATGTTTCATGGTAAGATATAATATGATTTGCGAAGTGTCATGTATTCCTCGTCTACACTTCAAATGAATGTAAATGCGGCACTTCCTTGCAAGGAAATAGCGTTTGCAGATTTATACGTATCGTAGCAATAGAGTTCTTATGATTCTGAAAACGCGATATCGCATCTCATTTCTATGTTTCATGTTAAGATATAATATTCATTGCGAAGTGTTATGCATTCCTCGTCTACGATTCAAATGAATGTAAATGCGACACTTCCTAGCAAGGAAATAGCGTTTGCAGATGTCTACGTATCGTAGCAATAAATTTCTGATGCTTCTTAAAACGCGATATCGCATCTCATTTCTATGTTTCATGGTAAGACATAATATGATTTGCGAAGTGTCATGTATTCCTCGTCTACACTTCAAATGAATGTAAATGCGGCTCCTCCTTGCTTGGAAATAGCGTCTGCAGATGTCTAGGTATCATAGCAATAGAGTTCAAATGCTTCTTAAAACGAGATATAGCACCTCATATCTATGTTTCGTGGTAAGATATAATATGATTTGCGAAGTGTTATGTATTCCTCGTCTACACTTCAAATGAATGTAAATGCGACACTTCCTTGCAAGGAAATAGCGTTTGCAGATGTCTACGTATCGTAGTAATAGTGTTCTTATGATCCTTAAAACGCGATATCGCATCTCATTTCCATGTTTCATGGTAAGATATAATATGATTTGCAAAGTGTTATATATTTCTCGTCTACACTTCAAATGAATGTAAATGCGACACTTCCTTGCAAGGAAATAGCGTTTGCAGATTTCTACGTATCGTAGCAATAGAGTTCTTATGATTCTGAAAACGCGATATCGCATCTCATTTCTATGTTTCATGGTAAGATACAATATGATTTGCGAAGTGTTATGTATTCCTCGTCTACACTTCAAATGAATGTGAATGCGACACTTCCTCGCTAGGAAATAGTGTCTGCAGATGTCTAGGTATCGTAGCAATAGAGTTCTAATGCTTCTTAAAACGCGATATCGCATCTCATTTCTATGTTTCATGGTAAGATATTATATGATTTGCGAAGTGTTATGTATTCCTCGTCTACACTTCAAATGAATGTAAATGCGTCACTTCCTTGCAAGGAAATAGCGTTTGCAGATGTCTACCTATCATAGCAATAGGGTTCTAATGCTTCTTAAAACGCGATAGCGCATCTCATTTCTATGTTTCATGGTAAGATATTATATGATTTGCGAAGTGTCACGTATTCATCGTCTACACTTCAAATGAATGTGAATGCGATACTTCCTCGCTAGGAAATAGCGTTTGCAGATGTCTACGTATCGTAGCAAAAGATTTCTAATGCTTCTTAAAACGCGATATCGCATCTCATTTCTATGTTTCATGGTAAGATATAATATGATTTGCGAAGTGTCATGTATTCCTCGTCTACACTTCAAATGAATGTAAATGCGACACTTCCTCGCTAGGAAATAGCGTTTGCAGATGTCTACGTATCGTAGCAATAGACTTCTAATGCTTCTTAAAACGCGATACTGCATCTCATTTCTATGTTTCATGGTAAGATATAATATGATTTGCGAAGTGTCATGTATTCCTCGTCTACACTTCACATGAATGTAAATGCGACACTTCCTTGCTAGGAAATAGTGTCTGCAGATGTCTAGGTATCGTAGCAATAGAGTTCTAATGCTTCTTAAAACGAGATATCGCATCTCATTTCTCTGTTTCATGGTAAGATATTATATGATTTGCGAAGTGTTATGTATTCCTCGTCTACACTTCAAATGAATGTAAATGCGACACTTCCTTGCAAGGAAATAGCGTTTGCAGATGTCTACCTATCATAGCAATAGTGTTCTAATGCTTCTTAAAACGCGATATCGCATTTCATTTCTATGTTTCATGGTAAGACATAATATGATTTGCGAAGTGTCATGTATTCCTCGTCTACACTTCAAATGAATGTAAATGCGGCTCTTCCTTGCTAGGAAATAGCGTCTGCAGATGTCCAGGTATCATAGCAATAGAGTTCAAATGCTTCTTAAAACGAGATATAGCACCTCATATCTATGTTTCGTGGTAAGATATAATATGATTTGCGAAGTGTTATGTATTCCTCGTCTACACTTCAAATGAATGTAAATGCGACACTTCCTTGCAAGGAAATAGCGTTTGCAGATGTCTACGTATCGTAGCAATAGAGTTCTTATGATCCTTAGGACGCGATATCGCATCTCATTTCTATGTTTCATGGTAAGATATAATATGATTTGCGAAGTGTCATGTATTCCTCGTCTACACTTCAAATGAATGTAAATGCGACACTTCCTCGCTAGGAAATAGCGTTTGCAGATGTCTACGTATCGTAGCAATAGACTTCTAATGCTTCTTAAAACGCGATACTGCATCTCATTTCTATGTTTCATGGTAAGATATAATATGATTTACGAAGTGTCATGTATTCCTCGTCTACACTTCACATGAATGTAAATGCGACACTTCCTTGCTAGGAAATAGTGTCTGCAGATGTCTAGGTATCGTAGCAATAGAGTTCTAATGCTTCTTAAAACGCGATATCGCATCTCATTTCTCTGTTTCATGGTAAGATATTATATGATTTGCGAAGTGTTATGTATTCCTCGTCTACACTTCAAATGAATGTAAATGCGACACTTCCTTGCAAGGAAATAGCATTTGCAGATGTCTACCTATCATAGCAATAGTGTTCTAATGCTTCTTAAAACGCGATATCGCATCTCATTTCTATGTTTCATGGTAAGATATAATATGATTTGCGAAGTGTCATGTATTCCTCGTCTACACTTCAAATGAATGTAAATGCGACACTTCCTTGCAAGGAAATAGCGTTTGCAGATGTCTACGTATCGTAGCAATAGAGTTCTTATGATTCTCAAAACGCGATATAGCATCTCATTTCTATGTTTCATGGTAAGATATAATATGATTTGCGAAGTGTTATGTATTCCTCGTCTACACTTCAAATGAATGTGAATGCGACACTTCCTCGCTAGGAAATAGTCGTCTACGTATCGTAGCAATAGATTTCTAATGCTTCTTAAAACGCGATATCGCATCTCATTTCTATGTTTCATGGTAAGATATAATATTCATTGCGAAGTGTTATGCATTCCTCCTCTACGATTCAAATGAATGTAAATGCGACACTTCCTTGCAAGGAAATAGCGTTTGCAGATGTCTACGTATCGTAGCAATAGAGTTCTTATGATCCTTAAAACGCGATATCGCATCTCATTTCTATGTTTCATGGTAAGATATAATATGATTTGCGAAGTGTTATGTATTCCTCGTCTACACTCCAAATGAATGTAAAGGCGACACTTCCTTGCATAGAAATTGCGTTTGCAGATGTCTACGTATCGTAGCAATAGATATCTAATGCTTCTTAAAACGCGATATCGCATCTCATTTCTATGTTTCATGGTAAGATATAATATGATTTGCGAAGTGTTATGTATTCCTCGTCTACACTTCAAATGAATGTGAATGCGACACTTCCTCGCTAGGAAATAGCGTTTGCAGATGTCCACGTATCGTAGCAGTAGACTTCTAATGCTTCTTAAAACGCGATACTGCATCTCATTTCTATGTTTCATGGTAAGATATAATATGATTTGCGAAGTGTTATATATTCCTCGTCTACACTTCAAATGAATGTAAATGCGACACTTCCTTGCAAGGAAATAGCGTTTGCAGATGTCTACCTATCATAGCAATAGGGTTCTAATGCTTCTTAAAACGCGATAGCGCATCTCATTTCTATGTTTCATGGTAAGATATTATATGATTTGCGAAGTGTCATGTATTCATCGTCTACACTTCAAATGAATGTGAATGCGATACTTCCTCGCTAGGAAATAGCGTTTGCAGATGTCTACGTATCGTAGCAAAAGATTTCTAATGCTTCTTAAAACGCGATATCGCATCTCATTTCTATGTTTCATGGTAAGATATAATATGATTTGCGAAGTGTCATGTATTCCTCGTCTACACTTCAAATGAATGCAAATGCGACACTTCCTCGCAAGGAAATAGCGTTTGCAGATGTCTACGTATCGTAGCAATAGACTTCTAATGCTTCTTAAAACGCGATACTGCATCTCATTTCTATGTTTCATGGTAAGATATAATATGATTTGCGAAGTGTCATGTATTCCTCGTCTACACTTCACATGAATGTAAATGCGACACTTCCTTGCTAGGAAATAGTGTCTGCAGATGTCTAGGTATCGTAGCAATAGAGTTCTAATGCTTCTTAAAACGAGATATCGCATCTCATTTCTCTGTTTCATGGTAAGATATTATATGATTTGCGAAGTGTTATGTATTCCTCGTCTACACTTCAAATGAATGTAAATGCGACACTTCCTTGCAAGGAAATAGCGTTTGCAGATGTCTACCTATCATAGCAATAGTGTTCTAATGCTTCTTAAAACGCGATATCGCATCTCATTTCTATGTTTCATGGTAAGACATAATATGATTTGCGAAGTGTCATGTATTCCTCGTCTACACTTCAAATGAATGTAAATGCGGCTCTTCCTTGCTAGGAAATAGCGTCTGCAGATGTCCAGGTATCATAGCAATAGAGTTCAAATGCTTCTTAAAACGAGATATAGCACCTCATATCTATGTTTCGTGGTAAGATATAATATGATTTGCGAAGTGTTATGTATTCCTCGTCCACACTTCAAATGAATGTAAATGCGACACTTCCTTGCAAGGAAATAGCGTTTGCAGATGTCTACGTATCGTAGCAATAGAGTTCTTATGATCCTTAGGACGCGATATCGCATCTCATTTCTATGTTTCATGGTAAGATATAATATGATTTGCGAAGTGTCATGTATTCCTCGTCTACACTTCAAATGAATGTAAATGCGACACTTCCTCGCTAGGAAATAGCGTTTGCAGATGTCTACGTATCGTAGCAATAGACTTCTAATGCTTCTTAAAACGCGATATCGCATCTCATTTCTCTGTTTCATGGTAAGATATTATATGATTTGCGAAGTGTTATGTATTCCTCGTCTACACTTCAAATGAATGTAAATGCGACACTTCCTTGCAAGGAAATAGCATTTGCAGATGTCTACCTATCATAGCAATAGTGTTCTAATGCTTCTTAAAACGCGATATCGCATCTCATTTCTATGTTTCATGGTAAGATATAACATGATTTGCGAAGTGTTATGTATTCCTCGTCTACACTTCAAATGAATGTGAATGCGACACTTCCTCGCTAGGAAATAGTCGTCTACGTATCGTAGCAATAGATTTCTAATGCTTCTTAAAACGCGATATCGCATCTCATTTCTATGCTTCATGGTAAGATATAATATTCATTGCGAAGTGTTATGCATTCCTCCTCTACGATTCAAATGAATGTAAATGCGACACTTCCTTGCAAGGAAATAGCGTTTGCAGATGTCTACGTATCGTAGCAATAGAGTTCTTATGATCCTTAAAACGCGATATCGCATCTCATTTCTATGTTTCATGGTAAGATATAATATGATTTGCGAAGTGTTATGTATTCCTCGTCTACACTCCAAATGAATGTAAAGGCGACACTTCCTTGCATAGAAATTGCGTTTGCAGATGTCTACGTATCGTAGCAATAGATATCTAATGCTTCTTAAAACGCGATATCGCATCTCATTTCTATGTTTCATGGTAAGATATAATATGATTTGCGAAGTGTTATGTATTCCTCGTCTACACTTCAAATGAATGTGAATGCGACACTTCCTCGCTAGGAAATAGCGTTTGCAGATATCTACGTATCGTAGCAGTAGACTTCTAATGCTTCTTAAAACGCGATACTGCATCTCATTTCTATGCTTCATGGTAAGATATAATATGATTTGCGAAGTGTCATGTATTCCTCGTCTACACTTCACATGAATGTAAATGCGACACTTCCTTGCTAGGAAATAGTGTCTGCAGATGTCTAGGTATCGTAGCAATAGAGTTCTAATGCTTCTTAAAACGCGATACTGCATCTCATTTTTATGTTTCATGGTAAGATATAATATGATTTGCGAAGTGTTATATATTCCTCGTCTACACTTCAAATGAACGTAAATGCGACACTTCCTTGCAAGGAAATAGCGTTTGCAGATTTCTACGTATCGTAGCAATAGAGTTCTTATGATTCTGAAAACGCGATATCGCATCTCATTTCTATGTTTCATGGTAAGATATAATATGATTTGCGAAGTGTCATGTATTCCTCGTCTACACTTCAAATGAATGTAAATGCGGCACTTCCTTGCAAGGAAATAGCGTTTGCAGATTTATACGTATCGTAGCAATAGAGTTCTTATGATTCTGAAAACGCGATATCGCATCTCATTTCTATGTTTCATGTTAAGATATAATATTCATTGCGAAGTGTTATGCATTCCTCGTCTACGATTCAAATGAATGTAAATGCGACACTTCCTTGCAAGGAAATAGCGTTTGCAGATTTCTACGTATCGTAGCAATAGAGTTCTTATGATTCTGAAAACGCGATATCGCATCTCATTTCTATGTTTCATGGTAAGATATAATATGATTTGCGAAGTGTTATGTATTCCTCGTCTACACTTCAAATGAATGTGAATGCGACACTTCCTAGCTAGGAAATAGTGTCTGCAGATGTCTAGGTATCGTAGCAATAGAGTTCTAATGCTTCTTAAAACGCGATATCGCATCTCATTTCTATGTTTCATGGTAAGATATTGTATGATTTGCGAAGTGTTATGTATTCCTCGTCTACACTTCAAATGAATGTAAATGCGACACTTCCTTGCAAGGAAATAGCGTTTGCAGATGTCTACCTATCGTAGCAATAGGGTTCTAATGCTTCTTAAAACGCGATATCGCATCTCATTTCTATGTTTCATGGTAAGATATTATATGATTTGCGAAGTGTCATGTATTCCTCGTCTACACTTCAAATGAATGTGAATGCGACACTTCCTCGCTAGGAAATAGCGTTTGCAGATGTCTACGTATCGTAGCAATAGAGTTCTTATGATCCTTAAGACGAGATATCGCATCTCATTTCTATGTTTCATGGTAAGATATAATATGATTTGCGAAGTGTCATGTATTCCTCGTCTACACTTCAAATGAATGTAAATGCGACACTTCCTCGCTAGGAAATAGCGTTTGCAGATGTCTACGTATCGTAGCAATAGACTTCTAATGCTTCTTAAAACGCGATACTGCATCTCATTTCTATGTTTCATGGTAAGATATAATATGATTTGCGAAGTGTCATGTATTCCTCGTCTACACTTCACATGAATGTAAATGCGACACTTCCTTGCTAGGAAATAGTGTCTGCAGATGTCTAGGTATCGTAGCAATAGAGTTCTAATGCTTCTTAAAACGCGATATCGCATCTCATTTCTCTGTTTCATGGTAAGATATTATATGATTTGCGAAGTGTTATGTATTCCTCGTCTACACTTCAAATGAATGTAAATGCGACACTTCCTTGCAAGGAAATAGCGTTTGCAGATGTCTACCTATCATAGCAATAGTGTTCTAATGCTTCTTAAAACGCGATATCGCATCTCATTTCTATCTTTCATGGTAAGATATAATATGATTTGCGAAGTGTCAGGTATTCCTCGTCTACACTTCAAATGAATGTAAATGCGACACTTCCTTGCAAGGAAATAGCGTTTGCAAATGTCTACGTATCGTAGCAATAGAGTTCTTATGATTCTCAAAACGCGATATAGCATCTCATTTCTATGTTTCATGGTAGGATATAATATGATTTGCGAAGTGTTATGTATTCCTCGTCTACACTTCAAATGAATGTGAATGCGACACTTCCTCGCTAGGAAATAGCGTTTGCAGATGTCTACGTATCGTAGCAATAGACTTCTAATGCTTCTTAAAACGCGATACTGCATCTCATTTCTATGTTTCATGGTAAGATATAATATGATTTGCGAAGTGTCATGTATTCCTCGTCTACACTTCACATGAATGTAAATGCGACACTTCCTTGCTAGGAAATAGTGTCTGCAGATGTCTAGGTATCGTAGCAATAGAGTTCTAATGCTTCTTAAAACGCGATATCGCATCTCATTTCTCTGTTTCATGGTAAGATATTATATGATTTGCGAAGTGTTATGTATTCCTCGTCTACACTTCAAATGAATGTAAATGCGACACTTCCTTGCAAGGAAATAGCGTTTGCAGATGTCTACCTATCATAGCAATAGTGTTCTAATGCTTCTTAAAACGCGATATCGCATCTCATTTCTATCTTTCATGGTAAGATATAATATGATTTGCGAAGTGTCAGGTATTCCTCGTCTACACTTCAAATGAATGTAAATGCGACACTTCCTTGCAAGGAAATAGCGTTTGCAAATGTCTACGTATCGTAGCAATAGAGTTCTTATGATTCTCAAAACGCGATATAGCATCTCATTTCTATGTTTCATGGTAGGATATAATATGATTTGCGAAGTGTTATGTATTCCTCGTCTACACTTCAAATGAATGTGAATGCGACACTTCCTCGCTAGGAAATAGTCGTCTACGTATCGTAGCAATAGATTTCTAATGCTTCTTAAAACGCGATATCGCATCTCATTTCTATGTTTCATGGTAAGATATAATATTCATTGCGAAGTGTTATGCATTCCTCCTCTACGATTCAAATGAATGTAAATGCGACACTTCCTTGCAAGGAAATAGCGTTTGCAGATGTCTACGTATCGTAGCAATAGAGTTCTTATGATCCTTAAAACGCGATATCGCATGTCATTTCTATGTTTCATGGTAAGATATAATATGTTTTGCGAAGTGTCATGTATTCCTCGTCTACACTTCACATGAATGTTAAATGCGACACTTCCTTGCTAGGAAATAGTGTCTGCAGATGTCTAGGTATCGTAGCAATAGATTTCTAATGCTTCTTAAAACGCGATATCGCATCTCATTTCTATGTTTCATGGTAAGATATAATATGATTTGCGAAGTGTTATATATTCCTCGTCTACACTTCAAATGAATGTAAATGCGACACTTCCTTGCAAGGAAATAGCGTTTGCAGATTTCTGCGTATCCCAGCAATAGATTTCTGATGCTTCTTAAAACGCGATATCGCATCTCATTTCTATGTTTCATGGTAAGATATAATATGATTTGCGAAGTGTCATGTATTCCTCGTCTACACTTCAAATGAATGTGAATGCGACACTTCCTCGCTAGGAAATAGCGTTTGCAGATGTCTACGTATCGTAGCAATAGATTTCTAATGCTTCTTAAAACGCGATATCGCATCTCATTTCTATGTTTCATGGTAAGATATAATATGATTTGCGAAGTGTCATGTATTCCTCGTCTACACTTCAAATGAATGTAAATGCGACACTTCCTTGCAAGGAAATAGCGTTTGCAGATGTCTACGTATCGTAGCAATAGATTTCTAATGCTTCTTAAAACGCGATATCGCATCTCATTTCTATGTTTCATGGTAAGACATAATATGATTTGCGAAGTGTCATGTATTCCTCGTCTACACTTCAAATGAATGTAAATGCGGCTCTTCCTTGCTAGGAAATAGCGTCTGCAGATGTCTAGGTATCATAGCAATAGAGTTCAAATGCTTCTTAAAACGAGATATAGCACCTCATATCTATGTTTCGTGGTAAGATATAATATGATTTGCGAAGTGTTATGTATTCCTCGTCTACACTTCAAATGAATGTAAATGCGACACTTCCTTGCAAGGAAATAGCGTTTGCAGATGTCTACGTATCGTAGCAATAGAGTTCTTATGATCCTTAAGACGCGATATCGCATCTCATTTCTATGTTTCATGGTAAGATATAATATGATTTGCGAAGTGTCATGTATTCCTCGTCTACACTTCAAATGAATGTAAATGCGACACTTCCTTGCAAGGAAATAGCGTTTGCAAATGTCTACGTATCGTAGCAATAGAGTTCTTATGATTCTCAAAACGCGATATAGCATCTCATTTCTATGTTTCATGGTAAGATATAATATTATTTGCGAAGTGTTATGTATTCCTCGTCTACACTTCAAATGAATGTGAATGCGACACTTCCTCGCTAGGAAATAGTCGTCTACGTATCGTAGCAATAGATTTCTAATGCTTCTTAAAACGCGATATCGCATCTCATTTCTATGTTTCATGGTAAGATATAATATTCATTGCGAAGTGTTATGCATTCCTCCTCTACGATTCAAATGAATGTAAATGCGACACTTCCTTGCAAGGAAATAGCGTTTGCAGATGTCTACGTATCGTAGCAATAGAGTTCTTATGATCCTTAAAACGCGATATCGCATGTCATTTCTATGTTTCATGGTAAGATATAATATGATTTGCGAAGTGTCATGTATTCCTCGTCTACACTTCAAATGAATGTAAATGCGACACTTCCTCGCTAGGAAATAGCGTTTGCAGATGTCTGCGTATCGTAGCAATAGACTTCTAATGCTTCTTAAAACGCGATACTGCATCTCATTTCTATGTTTCATGGTAAGATATAATATGATTTGCGAAGTGTCATGTATTCCTCGTCTACACTTCACATGAATGTAAATGCGACACTTCCTTGCTAGGAAATAGTGTCTGCAGATGTCTAGGTATCGTAGCAATAGAGTTCTAATGCTTCTTAAAACGCGATATCGCATCTCATTTCTCTGTTTCATGGTAAGATATTATATGATTTGCGAAGTGTTATGTATTCCTCGTCTACACTTCAAATGAATGTAAATGCGACACTTCCTTGCAAGGAAATAGCGTTTGCAGATGCCTACCTATCATAGCAATAGTGTTCTAATGCTTCTTAAAACGCGATATCGCATCTCATTTCTATCTTTCATGGTAAGATATAATATGATTTGCGAAGTGTCAGGTATTCCTCGTCTACACTTCAAATGAATGTAAATGCGACACTTCCTTGCAAGGAAATAGCGTTTGCAAATGTCTACGTATCGTAGCAATAGAGTTCTTATGATTCTCAAAACGCGATATAGCATCTCATTTCTATGTTTCATGGTAAGATATAATATGATTTGCGAAGTGTTATGTATTCCTCGTCTACACTTCAAATGAATGTGAATGCGACACTTCCTCGCTAGGAAATAGTCGTCTACGTATCGTAGCAATAGATTTCTAATGCTTCTTAAAACGCGATATCGCATCTCATTTCTATATTTCATGGTAAGATATTATATGATTTGCGAAGTGTTATGTATTCCTCGTCTACACTTCAAATGAATGTAAATGCGACACTTCCTTGCAAGGAACTAGCGTTTGCAGATGTCTACGTATCGTAGCAATAGAGTTCTTATGATCCTTAAGACGCGATATCGCATCTCATTTCTATGTTTCATGGTAAGATATAATATGATTTGCGAAGTGTTATATATTCCTCGTCTACACTTCAAATGAATGTAAATGCGACACTTCCTTGCAAGGAAATAGCGTTTGCAGATTTCTGCGTATCCCAGCAATAGATTTCTGATGCTTCTTAAAACGCGATATCGCATCTCATTTCTATGTTTCATGGTAAGATATAATATGATTTGCGAAGTGTCATGTATTCCTCGTCTACACTTCAAATGAATGTGAATGCGACACTTCCTCGCTAGGAAATAGCGTTTGCAGATGTCTACGTATCGTAGCAATAGATTTCTAATGCTTCTTAAAACGCGATATCGCATCTCATTTCTATGTTTCATGGTAAGATATAATATGATTTGCGAAGTGTCATGTATTCCTCGTCTACACTTCAAATGAATGTAAATGCGACACTTCCTTGCTAGGAAATAGTGTCTGCAGATGTCTAGGTATCGTAGCAATAGAGTTCTAATGCTTCTTAAAACGCGATATCGCATCTCATTTCTCTGTTTCATGGTAAGATATTATATGATTTGCTAAGTGTTATGTATTCCTCGTCTACACTTCAAATGAATGTAAATGCGACACTTCCTTGCAAGGAAATAGCGTTTGCAGATGTCTACCTATCATAGCAATAGTGTTCTAATGCTTCTTAAAACGCGATATCGCATCTCATTTCTATGTTTCATGGTAAGATATAATATGATTTGCGAAGTGTCAGGTATTCCTCGTCTACACTTCAAATGAATGTAACTGCGACACTTCCTTGCAAGGAAATAGCGTTTGCAGATGTCTACGTATCGTAACAATAGAGTTCTTATGATTCTCAAAACGCGATATAGCATCTCATTTCTATGTTTCATGGTAAGATATAATATGATTTGCGAAGTGTTATGTATTCCTCGTCTACACTTCAAATGAATGTGAATGCGACACTTCCTCGCTAGGAAATAGTCGTCTACGTATCGTAGCAATAGATTTCTAATGCTTCTTAAAACGCGATATCGCATCTCATTTCTATATTTCATGGTAAGATATTATATGATTTGCGAAGTGTTATGTATTCCTCGTCTACACTTCAAATGAATGTAAATGCGACACTTCCTTGCAAGGAAATAGCGTTTGCAGATGTCTACCTATCATAGCAATAGGGTTCTAATGCTTCTTAAAGCGCGATATCGCATCTCATTTCTATGTTTCATGGTAAGATATAATATGATTTGCGAAGTGTCATGTATTCCTCGTCTACACTTCAAATGAATGTAAATGCGACACTTCCTTGCAAGGAAATAGCGTTTGCAGATGTCTACGTATCGTAGCAATAGAGTTCTTATGATTCTCAAAACGCGATATCGCATCTCATTTCAATGTTTCATGGTAAGATATAATATGATTTGCGAAGTGTTATGTATTCCTCGTCTACACTTCAAATGAATGTGAATGCGACACTTCCTCGCTAGGAAATAGCGTTTACAGTCGTCTACGTATCGTAGCAATAGATTTCTAATGCTTCTTAAAACGCGATATCACATCTCATTTCTATGTTTCATGGTAAGATATAATATTCATTGCGAAGTGTTATGCATTCCTCGTCTACGATTCAAATGAATGTAAATGCGACACTTCCTTGCAAGGAAATAGCGTTTGCAGATGTCTACGTATCGTAGCAATAGAGTTCTTATGATCCTTAAGACGGGATATCGCATCTCATTTCTATGTTTCATGGTAAGATATAATATGATTTGCGAAGTGTCATGTATTCCTCGTCTACACTTCACATGAATGTAAATGCGACACTTCCTTGCTAGGAAATAGTGTCTGCAGATGTCTAGGTATCGTAGCAATAGAGTTCTAATGCTTCTTAAAACGCGATATCGCATCTCATTTCTCTGTTTCATGGTAAGATATTATATGATTTGCGAAGTGTTATGTATTCCTCGTCTACACTTCAAATGAATGTAAATGCGACACTTCCTTGCAAGGAAATAGCGTTTGCAGATGTCTACCTATCATAGCAATAGTGTTCTAATGCTTCTTAAAACGCGATATCGCATCTCATTTCTATCTTTCATGGTAAGATATAATATGATTTGCGAAGTGTCAGGTATTCCTCGTCTACACTTCAAATGAATGTAAATGCGACACTTCCTTGCAAGGAAATAGCGTTTGCAAATGTCTACGTATCGTAGCAATAGAGTTCTTATGATTCTCAAAACGCGATATAGCATCTCATTTCTATGTTTCATGGTAAGATATAATATTATTTGCGAAGTGTTATGTATTCCTCGTCTACACTTCAAATGAATGTGAATGCGACACTTCCTCGCTAGGAAATAGTCGTCTACGTATCGTAGCAATAGATTTCTAATGCTTCTTAAAACGCGATATCGCATCTCATTTCTATGTTTCATGGTAAGATATAATATTCATTGCGAAGTGTTATGCATTCCTCCTCTACGATTCAAATGAATGTAAATGCGACACTTCCTTGCAAGGAAATAGCGTTTGCAGATGTCTACGTATCGTAGCAATAGAGTTCTTATGATCCTTAAAACGCGATATCGCATGTCATTTCTATGTTTCATGGTAAGATATAATATGATTTGCGAAGTGTCATGTATTCCTCGTCTACACTTCAAATGAATGTAAATGCGACACTTCCTCGCTAGGAAATAGCGTTTGCAGATGTCTGCGTATCGTAGCAATAGACTTCTAATGCTTCTTAAAACGCGATACTGCATCTCATTTCTATGTTTCATGGTAAGATATAATATGATTTGCGAAGTGTCATGTATTCCTCGTCTACACTTCACATGAATGTAAATGCGACACTTCCTTGCTAGGAAATAGTGTCTGCAGATGTCTAGGTATCGTAGCAATAGAGTTCTAATGCTTCTTAAAACGCGATATCGCATCTCATTTCTCTGTTTCATGGTAAGATATTATATGATTTGCGAAGTGTTATGTATTCCTCGTCTACACTTCAAATGAATGTAAATGCGACACTTCCTTGCAAGGAAATAGCGTTTGCAGATGCCTACCTATCATAGCAATAGTGTTCTAATGCTTCTTAAAACGCGATATCGCATCTCATTTCTATCTTTCATGGTAAGATATAATATGATTTGCGAAGTGTCAGGTATTCCTCGTCTACACTTCAAATGAATGTAAATGCGACACTTCCTTGCAAGGAAATAGCGTTTGCAAATGTCTACGTATCGTAGCAATAGAGTTCTTATGATTCTCAAAACGCGATATAGCATCTCATTTCTATGTTTCATGGTAAGATATAATATGATTTGCGAAGTGTTATGTATTCCTCGTCTACACTTCAAATGAATGTGAATGCGACACTTCCTCGCTAGGAAATAGTCGTCTACGTATCGTAGCAATAGATTTCTAATGCTTCTTAAAACGCGATATCGCATCTCATTTCTATATTTCATGGTAAGATATTATATGATTTGCGAAGTGTTATGTATTCCTCGTCTACACTTCAAATGAATGTAAATGCGACACTTCCTTGCAAGGAACTAGCGTTTGCAGATGTCTACGTATCGTAGCAATAGAGTTCTTATGATCCTTAAGACGCGATATCGCATCTCATTTCTATGTTTCATGGTAAGATATAATATGATTTGCGAAGTGTTATATATTCCTCGTCTACACTTCAAATGAATGTAAATGCGACACTTCCTTGCAAGGAAATAGCGTTTGCAGATTTCTGCGTATCCCAGCAATAGATTTCTGATGCTTCTTAAAACGCGATATCGCATCTCATTTCTATGTTTCATGGTAAGATATAATATGATTTGCGAAGTGTCATGTATTCCTCGTCTACACTTCAAATGAATGTGAATGCGACACTTCCTCGCTAGGAAATAGCGTTTGCAGATGTCTACGTATCGTAGCAATAGATTTCTAATGCTTCTTAAAACGCGATATCGCATCTCATTTCTATGTTTCATGGTAAGATATAATATGATTTGCGAAGTGTCATGTATTCCTCGTCTACACTTCAAATGAATGTAAATGCGACACTTCCTTGCTAGGAAATAGTGTCTGCAGATGTCTAGGTATCGTAGCAATAGAGTTCTAATGCTTCTTAAAACGCGATATCGCATCTCATTTCTCTGTTTCATGGTAAGATATTATATGATTTGCTAAGTGTTATGTATTCCTCGTCTACACTTCAAATGAATGTAAATGCGACACTTCCTTGCAAGGAAATAGCGTTTGCAGATGTCTACCTATCATAGCAATAGTGTTCTAATGCTTCTTAAAACGCGATATCGCATCTCATTTCTATGTTTCATGGTAAGATATAATATGATTTGCGAAGTGTCAGGTATTCCTCGTCTACACTTCAAATGAATGTAACTGCGACACTTCCTTGCAAGGAAATAGCGTTTGCAGATGTCTACGTATCGTAACAATAGAGTTCTTATGATTCTCAAAACGCGATATAGCATCTCATTTCTATGTTTCATGGTAAGATATAATATGATTTGCGAAGTGTTATGTATTCCTCGTCTACACTTCAAATGAATGTGAATGCGACACTTCCTCGCTAGGAAATAGTCGTCTACGTATCGTAGCAATAGATTTCTAATGCTTCTTAAAACGCGATATCGCATCTCATTTCTATATTTCATGGTAAGATATTATATGATTTGCGAAGTGTTATGTATTCCTCGTCTACACTTCAAATGAATGTAAATGCGACACTTCCTTGCAAGGAAATAGCGTTTGCAGATGTCTACCTATCATAGCAATAGGGTTCTAATGCTTCTTAAAGCGCGATATCGCATCTCATTTCTATGTTTCATGGTAAGATATAATATGATTTGCGAAGTGTCATGTATTCCTCGTCTACACTTCAAATGAATGTAAATGCGACACTTCCTTGCAAGGAAATAGCGTTTGCAGATGTCTACGTATCGTAGCAATAGAGTTCTTATGATTCTCAAAACGCGATATCGCATCTCATTTCAATGTTTCATGGTAAGATATAATATGATTTGCGAAGTGTTATGTATTCCTCGTCTACACTTCAAATGAATGTGAATGCGACACTTCCTCGCTAGGAAATAGCGTTTACAGTCGTCTACGTATCGTAGCAATAGATTTCTAATGCTTCTTAAAACGCGATATCACATCTCATTTCTATGTTTCATGGTAAGATATAATATTCATTGCGAAGTGTTATGCATTCCTCGTCTACGATTCAAATGAATGTAAATGCGACACTTCCTTGCAAGGAAATAGCGTTTGCAGATGTCTACGTATCGTAGCAATAGAGTTCTTATGATCCTTAAGACGGGATATCGCATCTCATTTCTATGTTTCATGGTAAGATATAATATGATTTGCGAAGTGTCATGTATTCCTCGTCTACACTTCAAATGAATGTAAATGCGACACTTCCTCGCTAGGAAATAGCGTTTGCAGATGTCTACGTATCGTAGCAATAGACTTCTAATGATTCTTAAAACGCGATACTGCATCTCATTTCTATGTTTCATGGTAAGATATAATATGATTTGCGAAGTGTCATGTATTCCTCGTCTACACTTCACATGAATGTAAATGCGACACTTCCTTGCTAGGAAATAGTGTCTGCAGATGTCTAGGTATCGTAGCAATAGAGTTCTAATGCTTCTTAAAACGCGATATCGCATCTCATTTCTCTGTTTCATGGTAAGATATTATATGATTTGCGAAGTGTTATGTATTCCTCGTCTACACTTCAAATGAATGTAAATGCGACACTTCCTTGCAAGGAAATAGCGTTTGCAGATGTCTACCTATCATAGCAATAGTGTTCTAATGCTTCTTAAAACGCGATATCGCATCTCATTTCTATCTTTCATGGTAAGATATAATATGATTTGCGAAGTGTCAGGTATTCCTCGTCTACACTTCAAATGAATGTAAATGCGACACTTCCTTGCAAGGAAATAGCGTTTGCAAATGTCTACGTATCGTAGCAATAGAGTTCTTATGATTCTCAAAACGCGATATAGCATCTCATTTCTATGTTTCATGGTAAGATATAATATTATTTGCGAAGTGTTATGTATTCCTCGTCTACACTTCAAATGAATGTGAATGCGACACTTCCTCGCTAGGAAATAGTCGTCTACGTATCGTAGCAATAGATTTCTAATGCTTCTTAAAACGCGATATCGCATCTCATTTCTATGTTTCATGGTAAGATATAATATTCATTGCGAAGTGTTATGCATTCCTCCTCTACGATTCAAATGAATGTAAATGCGACACTTCCTTGCAAGGAAATAGCGTTTGCAGATGTCTACGTATCGTAGCAATAGAGTTCTTATGATCCTTAAAACGCGATATCGCATGTCATTTCTATGTTTCATGGTAAGATATAATATGATTTGCGAAGTGTCATGTATTCCTCGTCTACACTTCAAATGAATGTAAATGCGACACTTCCTCGCTAGGAAATAGCGTTTGCAGATGTCTGCGTATCGTAGCAATAGACTTCTAATGCTTCTTAAAACGCGATACTGCATCTCATTTCTATGTTTCATGGTAAGATATAATATGATTTGCGAAGTGTCATGTATTCCTCGTCTACACTTCACATGAATGTAAATGCGACACTTCCTTGCTAGGAAATAGTGTCTGCAGATGTCTAGGTATCGTAGCAATAGAGTTCTAATGCTTCTTAAAACGCGATATCGCATCTCATTTCTCTGTTTCATGGTAAGATATTATATGATTTGCGAAGTGTTATGTATTCCTCGTCTACACTTCAAATGAATGTAAATGCGACACTTCCTTGCAAGGAAATAGCGTTTGCAGATGCCTACCTATCATAGCAATAGTGTTCTAATGCTTCTTAAAACGCGATATCGCATCTCATTTCTATCTTTCATGGTAAGATATAATATGATTTGCGAAGTGTCAGGTATTCCTCGTCTACACTTCAAATGAATGTAAATGCGACACTTCCTTGCAAGGAAATAGCGTTTGCAAATGTCTACGTATCGTAGCAATAGAGTTCTTATGATTCTCAAAACGCGATATAGCATCTCATTTCTATGTTTGATGGTAAGATATAATATGATTTGCGAAGTGTTATGTATTCCTCGTCTACACTTCAAATGAATGTGAATGCGACACTTCCTCGCTAGGAAATAGTCGTCTACGTATCGTAGCAATAGATTTCTAATGCTTCTTAAAACGCGATATCGCATCTCATTTCTATATTTCATGGTAAGATATTATATGATTTGCGAAGTGTTATGTATTCCTCGTCTACACTTCAAATGAATGTAAATGCGACACTTCCTTGCAAGGAACTAGCGTTTGCAGATGTCTACGTATCGTAGCAATAGAGTTCTTATGATCCTTAAGACGCGATATCGCATCTCATTTCTATGTTTCATGGTAAGATATAATATGATTTGCGAAGTGTTATATATTCCTCGTCTACACTTCAAATGAATGTAAATGCGACACTTCCTTGCAAGGAAATAGCGTTTGCAGATTTCTGCGTATCCCAGCAATAGATTTCTGATGCTTCTTAAAACGCGATATCGCATCTCATTTCTATGTTTCATGGTAAGATATAATATGATTTGCGAAGTGTCATGTATTCCTCGTCTACACTTCAAATGAATGTGAATGCGACACTTCCTCGCTAGGAAATAGCGTTTGCAGATGTCTACGTATCGTAGCAATAGATTTCTAATGCTTCTTAAAACGCGATATCGCATCTCATTTCTATGTTTCATGGTAAGATATAATATGATTTGTGAAGTGTCATGTATTCCTCGTCTACACTTCAAATGAATGTAAATGCGACACTTCCTTGCAAGGAAATAGCGTTTGCAGATGTCTACGTATCGTAGCAATAGATTTCTAATGCTTCTTAAAACGCGATATCGCATCTCATTTCTATGTTTCATGGTAAGACATAATATGATTTGCGAAGTGTCATGTATTCCTCGTCTACACTTCAAATGAATGTAAATGCGGCTCTTCCTTGCTAGGAAATAGCGTCTGCAGATGTCTAGGTATCATAGCAATAGAGTTCAAATGCTTCTTAAAACGAGATATAGCACCTCATATCTATGTTTCGTGGTAAGATATAATATGATTTGCGAAGTGTTATGTATTCCTCGTCTACACTTCAAATGAATGTGAATGCGACACTTCCTCGCTAGGAAATAGTCGTCTACGTATCGTAGCAATAGATTTCTAATGATCCTTAAGACGCGATATCGCATCTCATTTCTATGTTTCATGGTAAGATATAATATGATTTGCGAAGTGTTATGTATTCCTCGTCTACACTTCAAATGAATGTAAATGCGACACTTCCTTGCAAGGAAATAGCGTTTGCAGATGTCTACCTATCATAGCAATAGTGTTCTAATGCTTCTTAAAACGCGATATCGCATCTCATTTCTATGTTTCATGGTAAGATATAATATGATTTGCGAAGTGTCAGGTATTCCTCGTCTACACTTCAAATGAATGTAAATGCGACACTTCCTTGCAAGGAAATAGCGTTTGCAGATGTCTACGTATCGTAGCAATAGAGTTCTTATGATTCTCAAAACGCGATATAGCATCTCATTTCTATGTTTCATGGTAAGATATAATATGATTTGCGAAGTGTTATGTATTCCTCGTCTACACTTCAAATGAATGTGAATGCGACACTTCCTCGCTAGGAAATATTCGTCTACGTATCGTAGCAATAGATTTCTAATGCTTCTTAAAACGCGATATCGCATCTCATTTCTATATTTCATGGTAAGATATTATATGATTTGCGAAGTGTTATGTATTCCTCGTCTACACTTCAAATGAATGTAAATGCGACACTTCCTTGCAAGGAAATAGCGTTTGCAGATGTCTACCTATCATAGCAATAGGGTTCTAATGCTTCTTAAAGCGCGATATCGCATCTCATTTCTATGTTTCATGGTAAGATATAATATGATTTGCGAAGTGTCATGTATTCCTCGTCTACACTTCAAATGAATGTAAATGCGACACTTCCTTGCAAGGAAATAGCGTTTGCAGATGTCTAGGTATCGTAGCAATAGAGTTCTAATGCTTCTTAAAACGCGATATCGCATCTCATTTCTCTGTTTCATGGTAAGATATTATATGATTTGCTAAGTGTTATGTATTCCTCGTCTACACTTCAAATGAATGTAAATGCGACACTTCCTTGCAAGGAAATAGCGTTTGCAGATGTCTATCTATCATAGCAATAGTGTTCTAATGCTTCTTAAAACGCGATATCGCATCTCATTTCTATGTTTCATGGTAAGATATAATATGATTTGCGAAGTGTCAGGTATTCCTCGTCTACACTTCAAATGAATGTAACTGCGACACTTCCTTGCAAGGAAATAGCGTTTGCAGATGTCTACGTATCGTAGCAATAGAGTTCTTATGATTCTCAAAACGCGATATAGCATCTCATTTCTATGTTTCATGGTAAGATATAATATGATTTGCGAAGTGTTATGTATTCCTCGTCTACACTTCAAATGAATGTGAATGCGACACTTCCTCGCTAGGAAATAGTCGTCTACGTATCGTAGCAATAGATTTCTAATGCTTCTTAAAACGCGATATCGCATCTCATTTCTATATTTCATGGTAAGATATTATATGATTTGCGAAGTGTTATGTATTCCTCGTCTACACTTCAAATGAATGTAAATGCGACACTTCCTTGCAAGGAAATAGCGTTTGCAGATGTCTACCTATCATAGCAATAGGGTTCTAATGCTTCTTAAAGCGCGATATCGCATCTCATTTCTATGTTTCATGGTAAGATATAATATGATTTGCGAAGTGTCATGTATTCCTCGTCTACACTTCAAATGAATGTAAATGCGACACTTCCTTGCAAGGAAATAGCGTTTGCAGATGTCTACGTATCGTAGCAATAGAGTTCTTATGATTCTCAAAACGCGATATCGCATCTCATTTCAATGTTTCATGGTAAGATATAATATGATTTGCGAAGTGTTATGTATTCCTCGTCTACACTTCAAATGAATGTGAATGCGACACTTCCTCGCTAGGAAATAGCGTTTACAGTCGTCTACGTATCGTAGCAATAGATTTCTAATGCTTCTTAAAACGCGATATCACATCTCATTTCTATGTTTCATGGTAAGATATAATATTCATTGCGAAGTGTTATGCATTCCTCGTCTACGATTCAAATGAATGTAAATGCGACACTTCCTTGCAAGGAAATAGCGTTTGCAGATGTCTACGTATCGTAGCAATAGAGTTCTTATGATCCTTAAGACGGGATATCGCATCTCATTTCTATGTTTCATGGTAAGATATAATATGATTTGCGAAGTGTCATGTATTCCTCGTCTACACTTCAAATGAATGTAAATGCGACACTTCCTCGCTAGGAAATAGCGTTTGCAGATGTCTACGTATCGTAGCAATAGACTTCTAATGCTTCTTAAAACGCGATACTGCATCTCATTTCTATGTTTCATGGTAAGATATAATATGATTTGCGAAGTGTCATGTATTCCTTGTCTACACTTCACATGAATGTAAATGCGACACTTCCTTGCTAGGAAATAGTGTCTGCAGATGTCTAGGTATCGTAGCAATAGAGTTCTAATGCTTCTTAAAACGCGATATCGCATCTCATTTCTCTGTTTCATGGTAAGATATTATATGATTTGCGAAGTGTTATGTGTTCCTCGTCTACACTTCAAATGAATGTAAATGCGACACTTCCTTGCAAGGAAATAGCGTTTGCAGATGTCTACCTATCATAGCAATAGTGTTCTAATGCTTCTTAAAACGCGATATCGCATCTCATTTCTATCTTTCATGGTAAGATATAATATGATTTGCGAAGTGTCAGGTATTCCTCGTCTACACTTCAAATGAATGTAAATGCGACACTTCCTTGCAAGGAAATAGCGTTTGCAAATGTCTACGTATCGTAGCAATAGAGTTCTTATGATTCTCAAAACGCGATATAGCATCTCATTTCTATGTTTCATGGTAAGATATAATATTATTTGCGAAGTGTTATGTATTCCTCGTCTACACTTCAAATGAATGTGAATGCGACACTTCCTCGCTAGGAAATAGTCGTCTACGTATCGTAGCAATAGATTTCTAATGCTTCTTAAAACGCGATATCGCATCTCATTTCTATGTTTCATGGTAAGATATAATATTCATTGCGAAGTGTTATGCATTCCTCCTCTACGATTCAAATGAATGTAAATGCGACACTTCCTTGCAAGGAAATAGCGTTTGCAGATGTCTACGTATCGTAGCAATAGAGTTCTTATGATCCTTAAAACGCGATATCGCATGTCATTTCTATGTTTCATGGTAAGATATAATATGATTTGCGAAGTGTCATGTATTCCTCGTCTACACTTCAAATGAATGTAAATGCGACACTTCCTTGCAAGGAAATAGCGTTTGCAGATTTCTGCGTATCCCAGCAATAGATTTCTGATGCTTCTTAAAACGCGATATCGCATCTCATTTCTATGTTTCATGGTAAGATATAATATGATTTGCGAAGTGTCATGTATTCCTCGTCTACACTTCAAATGAATGTGAATGCGACACTTCCTCGCTAGGAAATAGCGTTTGCAGATGTCTACGTATCGTAGCAATAGATTTCTAATGCTTCTTAAAACGCGATATCGCATCTCATTTCTATGTTTCATGGTAAGATATAATATGATTTGCGAAGTGTCATGTATTCCTCGTCTACACTTCAAATGAATGTAAATGCGACACTTCCTTGCAAGGAAATAGCGTTTGCAGATGTCTACGTATCGTAGCAATAGATTTCTAATGCTTCTTAAAACGCGATATCGCATCTCATTTCTATGTTTCATGGTAAGACATAATATGATTTGCGAAGTGTCATGTATTCCTCGTCTACACTTCAAATGAATGTAAATGCGGCTCTTCCTTGCTAGGAAATAGCGTCTGCAGATGTCTAGGTATCATAGCAATAGAGTTCAAATGCTTCTTAAAACGAGATATAGCACCTCATATCTATGTTTCGTGGTAAGATATAATATGATTTGCGAAGTGTTATGTATTCCTCGTCTACACTTCAAATGAATGTGAATGCGACACTTCCTCGCTAGGAAATAGTCGTCTACGTATCGTAGCAATAGATTTCTAATGATCCTTAAGACGCGATATCGCATCTCATTTCTATGTTTCATGGTAAGATATAATATGATTTGCGAAGTGTTATGTATTCCTCGTCTACACTTCAAATGAATGTAAATGCGACACTTCCTTGCAAGGAAATAGCGTTTGCAGATGTCTACCTATCATAGCAATAGTGTTCTAATGCTTCTTAAAACGCGATATCGCATCTCATTTCTATGTTTCATGGTAAGATATAATATGATTTGCGAAGTGTCAGGTATTCCTCGTCTACACTTCAAATGAATGTAAATGCGACACTTCCTTGCAAGGAAATAGCGTTTGCAGATGTCTACGTATCGTAGCAATAGAGTTCTTATGATTCTCAAAACGCGATATAGCATCTCATTTCTATGTTTCATGGTAAGATATAATATGATTTGCGAAGTGTTATGTATTCCTCGTCTACACTTCAAATGAATGTGAATGCGACACTTCCTCGCTAGGAAATATTCGTCTACGTATCGTAGCAATAGATTTCTAATGCTTCTTAAAACGCGATATCGCATCTCATTTCTATATTTCATGGTAAGATATTATATGATTTGCGAAGTGTTATGTATTCCTCGTCTACACTTCAAATGAATGTAAATGCGACACTTCCTTGCAAGGAAATAGCGTTTGCAGATGTCTACCTATCATAGCAATAGGGTTCTAATGCTTCTTAAAGCGCGATATCGCATCTCATTTCTATGTTTCATGGTAAGATATAATATGATTTGCGAAGTGTCATGTATTCCTCGTCTACACTTCAAATGAATGTAAATGCGACACTTCCTTGCAAGGAAATAGCGTTTGCAGATGTCTAGGTATCGTAGCAATAGAGTTCTAATGCTTCTTAAAACGCGATATCGCATCTCATTTCTCTGTTTCATGGTAAGATATTATATGATTTGCGAAGTGTTATGTATTCCTCGTCTACACTTCAAATGAATGTAAATGCGACACTTCCTTGCAAGGAAATAACGTTTGCAGATGTCTACCTATCATAGCAATAGTGTTCTAATGCTTCTTAAAACGCGATATCGCATCTCATTTCTATGTTTCATGGTAAGATATAATATTCATTGCGAAGTGTTATGCATTCCTCCTCTACGATTCAAATGAATGTAAATGCGACACTTCCTTGCAAGGAAATAGCGTTTGCAGATGTCTACGTATCGTAGCAATAGAGTTCTTATGATCCTTAAAACGCGATATCGCATGTCATTTCTATGTTTCATGGTAAGATATTATATGATTTGCGAAGTGTTATGTATTCCTCGTCTACACTTCAAATGAATGTGAATGCGACACTTCCTCGCTAGGAAATAGCGTTTGCAGATGTCTACGTATCGTAGCAGTAGATTTCTAATGCTTCTTAAAACGCGATATCGCATCTCATTTCTATGTTTCATGGTAAGATATTATATGATTTGCGAAGTGTTATGTTTTCCTCGTCTACACTTCAAATGAATGTGAATGCGACACTTCCTCGCTAGGAAATAGCGTTTGCAGATGTCTACGTATCGTAGCAATAGATTTCTAATGCTTCTTAAAACGCGATATCGCATCTCATTTCTATGTTTCATGGTAAGATATATGATTTGCGAAGTGTTATATATTCCTCGTCTACACTTCAAATGAATGTGAATGCGACACTTCCTCGCTAGGAAATAGCGTTTGCAGATGTCTACGTATCGTAGCAATAGATTTCTAATGCTTCTTAAAACGCGATATCGCATCTCATTTCTATGTTTCATGGTAAGATATATGATTTGCGAAGTGTTATATATTCCTCGTCTACACTTCAAATGAATTTAAATGCGACACTTCCTTGCAAGGAAATAGCGTTTGCAGATTTCTACGTATCGTAGCAATAGAGTTCTTATGATTCTGAAAACGCGATATCGCATCTCATTTCTATGTTTCATGGTAAGATATAATATGATTTGCGAAGTGTTATGTATTCCTCGTCTACACTTCAAATGAATGTAAATGCGGCACTTCCTTGCTAGGAAATATCGTCTGCAGATGTCTAGGTATCATAGCAATAGAGTTCAAATGCTTCTTAAAACGATATATAGAACCTCATATCTATGTTTCGTGATAAGATATAATATTCATTGCGAAGTGTTATGCATTCCTCGTCTACGATTCAAATGAATGTAAATACGACACTTTCTTGCAAGGAAATAGCGTTTGCAGATGTCTACGTATCGTAGCAATAGATTTCTAATGCTTCTTATAACGCGATATCGCATCTCATTTCTATATTTCATGGTAAGATATAATATGATTTGCGAAGTGTCATGTATTCCTCGTCTACACTTCAAATGAATGTAAATGTGACACTTCCTTCCTAAGAAATAGTGTCTGCAGATGTCTAGGTATCGTAGCAATAGAGTTCTAATGCTTCTTAAAACGCGATATCGCATCTCATTTCTGTGTTTCTTGGTAAGATATTATATGATTTGCGAAGAGTTATGTATTCCTCGTCTACACTTCAAATGAATGTAAATGCGACACTTCCTTGCAAGGAAATAGCGTTTGCAGATGTCTACCTACCATAGCAATAGATTTCTAATGCTTCTTAAAACGCGATATCGCATCTCATTTCTATGTTTCATGGTAAGATATAATATGATTTGCGAAGTGTTATGTATTCCTCGTCTACACTTCAAATGAATGTGAATGCGACACTTCCTCGCTAGGAAATAGCGTTTGCAGATGTCTACGTATCGTAGCAATAGATTTCTAATGCTTCTTAAAACGCGATATCGCATCTCATTTCTATGTTTCATGGTAAGATATATGATTTGCGAAGTGTTATATATTCCTCGTCTACACTTCAAATGAATGTAAATGCGACACTTCCTTGCGAGGAAATAGCGTTTGCAGATGTCTACGTATCGTAGCAATAGATTTCTGATGCTTCTTAAAACGCGATATCGCATCTCATTTCTATGTTTCATGGTAAGACATAATATGATTTGCGAAGTGTTATGTATTCCTCGTCTACACTTCAAATGAATGTGAATGCGACACTTCCTCGCTAGGAAATAGCGTTTGCAGATGTCTACGTATCGTAGCAATAGATTTCTAATGCTTCTTAAAACGCGATATCGCATCTCATTTCTATGTTTCATGGTAAGATATAATATGATTTGCGAAGTGTTATGTATTCCTCGTCTACAATTCAAATGAATGTGAATGCGACACTTCCTCGCTAGGAAATAGTCGTCTACGTATCGTAGCAATAGATTTCTAATGCTTCTTAAAACGCGATATCGCATCTCATTTCTATGTTTCATGGTAAGATATAATATTCATTGCGAAGTGTTATGCATTCCTCGTCTACGATTCAAATGAATGTAAATGCGACACTTCCTTGCAAGGAAATAGCGTTTGCAGATGTCTACGTATCGTAGCAATAGAGTTCTTATGATCCTTAAAACGCGATATCGCATGTCATTTCTATGTTTCATGGTAAGATATAATATGATTTGCGAAGTGTCATGTATTCCTCGTCTACACTTCACATGAATGTAAATGCGACACTTCCTTGCTAGGAAATAGTGTCTGCAGATGTCTAGGTATCGTAGCAATAGAGTTCTAATGCTTCTTAAAACGCGATATCGCATCTCATTTCTATATTTCATGGTAAGATATTATATGATTTGCGAAGTGTTATGTATTCCTCGTCTACACTTCAAATGAATGTAAATGCGACACTTCCTTGCAAGGAAATAGCGTTTGCAGATGTCTACCTATCATAGCAATAGGGTTCTAATGCTTCTTAAAACGCGATATCGCATCTCATTTCTATGTTTCATGGTAAGATATAATATGATTTGCGAAGTGTCATGTATTCCTCGTCTACACTTCAAATGAATGTAAATGCGACACTTCCTTGCAAGGAAATAGCGTTTGCAGATGTCTACGTATCGTAGCAATAGATTTCTAATGCTTCTTAAAACGCGATATCGCATCTCATTTCTATGTTTGATGGTAAGACATAATATGATTTGCGAAGTGTCATGTATTCCTCTGCTACACTTCAAATGAATGTAAATGCGGCTCTTCCTTGCTAGGAAATAGCGTCTGCAGATGTCTAGGTATCATAGCAATAGATTTCAAATGCTTCTTAAAACGAGATATAGCACCTCATACCTATGTTTCGTGGTAAGATATAATATGATTTGCGAAGTGTTATGTATTCCTCGTCTACACTTCAAATGAATGTAAATGCGACACTTCCTTGCAAGGAAATAGCGTTTGCAGATGTCTACGTATCGTAGCAATAGAGTTCTTATGATCCTTAAAACGCGATATCGCATGTCATTTCTATGTTTCATGGTAAGATATAATATGATTTGCGAAGTGTCATGTATTCCTCGTCTACACTTCACATGAATGTAAATGCGACACTTCCTTGCTAGGAAATAGTGTCTGCAGATGTCTAGGTATCGTAGCAATAGAGTTCTAATGCTTCTTAAAACGCGATATCGCATCTCATTTCTATATTTCATGGTAAGATATTATATGATTTGCGAAGTGTTATGTATTCCTCGTCTACACTTCAAATGAATGTAAATGCGACACTTCCTTGCAAGGAAATAGCGTTTGCAGATGTCTACCTATCATAGCAATAGGGTTCTAATGCTTCTTAAAGCGCGATATCGCATCTCATTTCTATGTTTCATGGTAAGATATAATATGATTTGCGAAGTGTCATGTATTCCTCGTCTACACTTCAAATGAATGTAAATGCGACACTTCCTTGCAAGGAAATAGCGTTTGCAGATGTCTACGTATCGTAGCAATAGAGTTCTTATGATTCTCAAAACGCGATATCGCATCTCATTTCAATGTTTCATGGTAAGATATAATATGATTTGCGAAGTGTTATGTATTCCTCGTCTACACTTCAAATGAATGTGAATGCGACACTTCCTCGCTAGGAAATAGCGTTTGCAGATGTCTACGTATCGTAGCAGTAGATTTCTAATGCTTCTTAAAACGCGATATCGCATCTCATTTCTATGTTTCATGGTAAGATATTATATGATTTGCGAAGTGTTATGTTTTCCTCGTCTACACTTCAAATGAATGTGAATGCGACACTTCCTCGCTAGGAAATAGCGTTTGCAGATGTCTACGTATCGTAGCAATAGATTTCTAATGCTTCTTAAAACGCGATATCGCATCTCATTTCTATGTTTCATGGTAAGATATATGATTTGCGAAGTGTTATATATTCCTCGTCTACACTTCAAATGAATGTGAATGCGACACTTCCTCGCTAGGAAATAGCGTTTGCAGATGTCTACGTATCGTAGCAATAGATTTCTAATGCTTCTTAAAACGCGATATCGCATCTCATTTCTATGTTTCATGGTAAGATATATGATTTGCGAAGTGTTATATATTCCTCGTCTACACTTCAAATGAATGTAAATGCGACACTTCCTTGCAAGGAAATAGCGTTTGCAGATGTCTACGTATCGTAGCAATAGATTTCTAATGCTTCTTAAAACGCGATATCGCATCTCATTTCTATGTTTCATGGTAAGATATATGATTTGCGATGTGTTATATATTCCTCGTCTACACTTCAAATGAATGTAAATGCGACACTTCCTTGCGAGGAAATAGCGTTTGCAGATGTCTACGTATCGTAGCAATAGAGTTCTTATGATCCTTAAAACGCGATATCGCATCTCATTTCTATGTTTCGTGGTAAGATATAATATGATTTGCGAAGTGTTATGTATTCCTCGTCTACACTTCAAATGAATGTGAATGCGACACTTCCTCGCTAGGAAATAGCGTTTGCAGATGTGTACGTATCGTAGCAATAGAGTTCTTATGATCCTTAAAACGCGATATCGCATCTCATTTCTATGTTTCATGGTAAGATATAATATGATTTGCGAAGTGTTATGTATTCCTCGTCTACACTTCAAATGAATGTAAATGCGGCACTTCCTTGCTAGGAAATATCGTCTGCAGATGTCTAGGTATCATAGCAATAGAGTTCAAATGCTTCTTAAAACGATATATAGCACCTCATATCTATGTTTCGTGATAAGATATAATATTCATTGCGAAGTGTTATGCATTCCTCGTCTACGATTCAAATGAATGTAAATGCGACACTTTCTTGCAAGGAAATAGCGTTTGCAGATGTCTACGTATCGTAGCAATAGATTTCTAATGCTTCTTAAAACGCGATATCGCATCTCATTTCTATATTTCATGGTAAGATATAATATGATTTGCGAAGTGTCATGTATTCCTCGTCTACACTTCAAATGAATGTAAATGTGACACTTCCTTGCTAAGAAATAGTGTCTGCAGATGTCTAGGTATCGTAGCAATAGAGTTCTAATGCTTCTTAAAACGCGATATCGCATCTCATTTCTGTGTTTCTTGGTAAGATATTATATGATTTGCGAAGAGTTATGTATTCCTCGTCTACACTTCAAATGAATGTAAATGCGACACTTCCTTGCAAGGAAATAGCGTTTGCAGATGTCTACCTACCATAGCAATAGGGTTCTAATGCTTCTTAAATCGCGATATCGCATCTCATTTCTATGTTTCATGGTAAGATATAATATGATTTGCGAAGTGTTATATATTCCTCGTCTACACTTCAAATGAATGTGAATGCGACACTTCCTCGCTAGGAAATAGCGTTTGCAGATGTCTACGTATCGTAGCAATAGAGTTCTTATGATTCTCAAAACGCGATATCGCATCTCATTTCAATGTTTCATGGTAAGATATAATATGATTTGCGAAGTGTTATGTATTCCTCGTCTACACTTCAAATGAATGTGAATGCGACACTTCCTCGCTAGGAAATAGCGTTTGCAGATGTCTACGTATCGTAGCAATAGATTTCTAATGCTTCTTAAAACGCGATATCGCATCTCATTTCTATGTTTCATGGTAAGATATAATATGATTTGCGAAGTGTTATGTATTCCTCGTCTACACTTCAAATGAATGTGAATGCGACACTTCCTCGCTAGGAAATAGCGTTTGCAGATGTCTACGTATCGTAGCAATAGATTTCTAATGCTTCTTAAAACGCGATATCGCATCTCATTTCTATGTTTCATGGTAAGATATAATATGATTTGCGAAGTGTTATGTATTCCTCGTCTACAATTCAAATGAATGTGAATGCGACACTTCCTCGCTAGGAAATAGTCGTCTACGTATCGTAGCAATAGATTTCTAATGCTTCTTAAAACGCGATATCGCATCTCATTTCTATGTTTCATGGTAAGATATAATATTCATTGCGAAGTGTTATGCATTCCTCGTCTACGATTCAAATGAATGTAAATGCGACACTTCCTTGCAAGGAAATAGCGTTTGCAGATGTCTACGTATCGTAGCAATAGAGTTCTTATGATCCTTAAAACGCGATATCGCATGTCATTTCTATGTTTCATGGTAAGATATAATATGATTTGCGAAGTGTCATGTATTCCTCGTCTACACTTCACATGAATGTAAATGCGACACTTCCTTGCTAGGAAATAGTGTCTGCAGATGTCTAGGTATCGTAGCAATAGAGTTCTAATGCTTCTTAAAACGCGATATCGCATCTCATTTCTATATTTCATGGTAAGATATTATATGATTTGCGAAGTGTTATGTATTCCTCGTCTACACTTCAAATGAATGTAAATGCGACACTTCCTTGCAAGGAAATAGCGTCTGCAGATGTCTAGGTATCATAGCAATAGAGTTCAAATGCTTCTTAAAACGAGATATAGCACCTCATACTTATGTTTCGTGGTAAGATATAATATGATTTGCGAAGTGTTATGTATTCCTCGTCTACACTTCAAATGAATGTAAATGCGACACTTCCTTGCAAGGAAATAGCGTTTGCAGATGTCTACGTATCGTAGCAATAGAGTTCTTATGATCCTTAAAACGCGATATCGCATGTCATTTCTATGTTTCATGGTAAGATATAATATGATTTGCGAAGTGTCATGTATTCCTCGTCTACACTTCACATGAATGTAAATGCGACACTTCCTTGCTAGGAAATAGTGTCTGCAGATGTCTAGGTATCGTAGCAATAGAGTTCTAATGCTTCTTAAAACGCGATATCGCATCTCATTTCTATATTTCATGGTAAGATATTATATGATTTGCGAAGTGTTATGTATTCCTCGTCTACACTTCAAATGAATGTAAATGCGACACTTCCTTGCAAGGAAATAGCGTTTGCAGATGTCTACCTATCATAGCAATAGGGTTCTAATGCTTCTTAAAGCGCGATATCGCATCTCATTTCTATGTTTCATGGTAAGATATAATATGATTTGCGAAGTGTCATGTATTCCTCGTCTACACTTCAAATGAATGTAAATGCGACACTTCCTTGCAAGGAAATAGCGTTTGCAGATGTCTACGTATCGTAGCAATAGAGTTCTTATGATTCTCAAAACGCGATATCGCATCTCATTTCAATGTTTCATGGTAAGATATAATATGATTTGCGAAGTGTTATGTATTCCTCGTCTACACTTCAAATGAATGTGAATGCGACACTTCCTCGCTAGGAAATAGCGTTTACAGTCGTCTACGTATCGTAGCAATAGATTTCTAATGCTTCTTAAAACGCGATATCACATCTCATTTCTATGTTTCATGGTAAGATATAATATTCATTGCGAAGTGTTATGCATTCCTCGTCTACGATTCAAATGAATGTAAATGCGACACTTCCTTGCAAGGAAATAGCGTTTGCAGATGTCTACGTATCGTAGCAATAGAGTTCTTATGATCCTTAAAACGCGATATCGCATGTCATTTCTATGTTTCATGGTAAGATATAATATGATTTGCGAAGTGTCATGTATTCCTCGTCTACACTTCACATGAATGTAAATGCGACACATCCTTGCTAGGAAATAGTGTCTGCAGATGTCTAGGTATCGTAGCAATAGAGTTCTAATGCTTCTTAAAACGCGATATCGCATCTCATTTCTATGTTTCAAGGTAAGATATATGATTTGCGAAGTGTTATATATTCCTCGTCTACACTTCAAATGAATGTAAATGCGACACTTCCTTGCAAGGAAATAGCGTTTGCAGATGTCTACGTATCGTAGCAATAGAGTTCTTATGATCCTTAAAACGCGATATCGCATGTCATTTCTATGTTTCATGGTAAGATATAATATGATTTGCGAAGTGTCATGTATTCCTCGTCTACACTTCACATGAATGTAAATGCGACACATCCTTGCTAGGAAATAGTGTCTGCAGATGTCTAGGTATCGTAGCAATAGATTTCTAATGCTTCTTAAAACGCGATATCGCATCTCATTTCTATGTTTCATGGTAAGACATAATATGATTTGCGAAGTGTCATGTATTCCTCTGCTACACTTCAAATGAATGTAAATGCGGCTCTTCCTTGCTAGGAAATAGCGTCTGCTGATGTCTACGTATCGTAGCAATAGATTTCTGATGCTTCTTAAAACGCGATATCGCATCTCATTTCTATGTTTCATGGTAAGACATAATATGATTTGCGAAGTGTCATGTATTCCTTGTCTACACTTCAAATGAATGTAAATGCGGCTCTTCCTTGCTAGGAAATAGCGTTTGCAGATGTGTACGTATCGTAGCAATAGACTTCTAATGCTCCTTAAAACGCGATACTGCATCTCATTTCTATGTTTCATGGTAAGATATAATATGATTTGCGAAGTGTCATGTATTCCTCGTCTACACATCACATGAATGTAAATGCGACACTTCCTTGCTAGGAAATAGTGTCTGCAGATGTCTAGGTATCGTAGCAATAGAGTTCTAATGCTTCTTAAAACGCGATATCGCATCTCATTTCTATGTTTCATGGTAAGATATAATATTCATTGCGAAGTGTTATGCATTCCTCGTCTACGATTCAAATGAATGTAAATGCGACACTTCCTAGCAAGGAAATAGCGTTTGCAGATGTCTACGTATCGTAGCAATAGATTTCTGATGCTTCTTAAAACGCGATATCGCATCTCATTTCTATGTTTCATGGTAAGACATAATATGATTTGCGAAGTGTCATGTATTCCTCGTCTACACTTCAAATGAATGTAAATGCGGCTCTTCCTTGCTAGGAAATAGCGTCTGCAGATGTCTAGGTATCATAGCAATAGAGTTCAAATGCTTCTTAAAACGAGATATAGCACCTCATATCTATGTTTCGTGGTAAGATATAATATGATTTGCGAAGTGTTATGTATTCCTCGTCTACACTACAAATGAATGTAAATGCGACACTTCCTTGCAAGGAAATAGCGTTTGCAGATGTCTACGTATCGTAGCAATAGAGTTCTTATGATCCTTAAAACGCGATATCGCATCTCATTTCTATGTTTCGTGGTAAGATATAATATGATTTGCGAAGTGTTATGTATTCCTCGTCTACACTTCAAATGAATGTGAATGCGACACTTCCTCGCTAGGAAATAGCGTTTGCAGATGTGTACGTATCGTAGCAATAGAGTTCTTATGATCCTTAAAACGCGATATCGCATCTCATTTCTATGTTTCATGGTAAGATATAATATGATTTGCGAAGTGTTATGTATTCCTCGTCTACACTTCAAATGAATGTAAATGCGGCACTTCCTTGCTAGGAAATATCGTCTGCAGATGTCTAGGTATCATAGCAATAGAGTTCAAATGCTTCTTAAAACGATATATAGCACCTCATATCTATGTTTCGTGATAAGATATAATATTCATTGCGAAGTGTTATGCATTCCTCGTCTACGATTCAAATGAATGTAAATGCGACACTTTCTTGCAAGGAAATAGCGTTTGCAGATGTCTACGTATCGTAGCAATAGATTTCTAATGCTTCTTAAAACGCGATATCGCATCTCATTTCTATATTTCATGGTAAGATATAATATGATTTGCGAAGTGTCATGTATTCCTCGTCTACACTTCAAATGAATGTAAATGTGACACTTCCTTGCTAAGAAATAGTGTCTGCAGATGTCTAGGTATCGTAGCAATAGAGTTCTAATGCTTCTTAAAACGCGATATCGCATCTCATTTCTGTGTTTCTTGGTAAGATATTATATGATTTGCGAAGAGTTATGTATTCCTCGTCTACACTTCAAATGAATGTAAATGCGACACTTCCTTGCAAGGAAATAGCGTTTGCAGATGTCTACCTACCATAGCAATAGGGTTCTAATGCTTCTTAAATCGCGATATCGCATCTCATTTCTATGTTTCATGGTAAGATATAATATGATTTGCGAAGTGTTATATATTCCTCGTCTACACTTCAAATGAATGTGAATGCGACACTTCCTCGCTAGGAAATAGCGTTTGCAGATGTCTACGTATCGTAGCAATAGAGTTCTTATGATTCTCAAAACGCGATATCGCATCTCATTTCAATGTTTCATGGTAAGATATAATATGATTTGCGAAGTGTTATGTATTCCTCGTCTACACTTCAAATGAATGTGAATGCGACACTTCCTCGCTAGGAAATAGCGTTTGCAGATGTCTACGTATCGTAGCAATAGATTTCTAATGCTTCTTAAAACGCGATATCGCATCTCATTTCTATGTTTCATGGTAAGATATAATATGATTTGCGAAGTGTTATGTATTCCTCGTCTACACTTCAAATGAATGTGAATGCGACACTTCCTCGCTAGGAAATAGCGTTTGCAGATGTCTACGTATCGTAGCAATAGATTTCTAATGCTTCTTAAAACGCGATATCGCATCTCATTTCTATGTTTCATGGTAAGATATAATATGATTTGCGAAGTGTTATGTATTCCTCGTCTACAATTCAAATGAATGTGAATGCGACACTTCCTCGCTAGGAAATAGTCGTCTACGTATCGTAGCAATAGATTTCTAATGCTTCTTAAAACGCGATATCGCATCTCATTTCTATGTTTCATGGTAAGATATAATATTCATTGCGAAGTGTTATGCATTCCTCGTCTACGATTCAAATGAATGTAAATGCGACACTTCCTTGCAAGGAAATAGCGTTTGCAGATGTCTACGTATCGTAGCAATAGAGTTCTTATGATCCTTAAAACGCGATATCGCATGTCATTTCTATGTTTCATGGTAAGATATAATATGATTTGCGAAGTGTCATGTATTCCTCGTCTACACTTCACATGAATGTAAATGCGACACTTCCTTGCTAGGAAATAGTGTCTGCAGATGTCTAGGTATCGTAGCAATAGAGTTCTAATGCTTCTTAAAACGCGATATCGCATCTCATTTCTATATTTCATGGTAAGATATTATATGATTTGCGAAGTGTTATGTATTCCTCGTCTACACTTCAAATGAATGTAAATGCGACACTTCCTTGCAAGGAAATAGCGTTTGCAGATGTCTACCTATCATAGCAATAGGGTTCTAATGCTTCTTAAAGCGCGATATCGCATCTCATTTCTATGTTTCATGGTAAGATATAATATGATTTGCGAAGTGTCATGTATTCCTCGTCTACACTTCAAATGAATGTAAATGCGACACTTCCTTGCAAGGAAATAGCGTTTGCAGATGTCTACGTATCGTAGCAATAGAGTTCTTATGATTCTCAAAACGCGATATCGCATCTCATTTCAATGTTTCATGGTAAGATATAATATGATTTGCGAAGTGTTATGTATTCCTCGTCTACACTTCAAATGAATGTGAATGCGACACTTCCTCGCTAGGAAATAGCGTTTACAGTCGTCTACGTATCGTAGCAATAGATTTCTAATGCTTCTTAAAACGCGATATCACATCTCATTTCTATGTTTCATGGTAAGATATAATATTCATTGCGAAGTGTTATGCATTCCTCGTCTACGATTCAAATGAATGTAAATGCGACACTTCCTTGCAAGGAAATAGCGTTTGCAGATGTCTACGTATCGTAGCAATAGAGTTCTTATGATCCTTAAAACGCGATATCGCATGTCATTTCTATGTTTCATGGTAAGATATAATATGATTTGCGAAGTGTCATGTATTCCTCGTCTACACTTCACATGAATGTAAATGCGACACATCCTTGCTAGGAAATAGTGTCTGCAGATGTCTAGGTATCGTAGCAATAGAGTTCTAGTGCTTCTTAAAACGCGATATCGCATCTCATTTCTATGTTTCAAGGTAAGATATATGATTTGCGAAGTGTTATATATTCCTCGTCTACACTTCAAATGAATGTAAATGCGACACTTCCTTGCAAGGAAATAGCGTTTGCAGATGTCTACGTATCGTAGCAATAGAGTTCTTATGATCCTTAAAACGCGATATCGCATGTCATTTCTATGTTTCATGGTAAGATATAATATGATTTGCGAAGTGTCATGTATTCCTCGTCTACACTTCACATGAATGTAAATGCGACACATCCTTGCTAGGAAATAGTGTCTGCAGATGTCTAGGTATCGTAGCAATAGATTTCTAATGCTTCTTAAAACGCGATATCGCATCTCATTTCTATGTTTCATGGTAAGACATAATATGATTTGCGATGTGTCATGTATTCCTCTGCTACACTTCAAATGAATGTAAATGCGGCTCTTCCTTGCTAGGAAATAGCGTCTGCTGATGTCTACGTATCGTAGCAATAGATTTCTGATGCTTCTTAAAACGCGATATCGCATCTCATTTCTATGTTTCATGGTAAGACATAATATGATTTGCGAAGTGTCATGTATTCCTTGTCTACACTTCAAATGAATGTAAATGCGGCTCTTCCTTGCTAGGAAATAGCGTTTGCAGATGTGTACGTATCGTAGCAATAGACTTCTAATGCTCCTTAAAACGCGATACTGCATCTCATTTCTATGTTTCATGGTAAGATATAATATGATTTGCGAAGTGTCATGTATTCCTCGTCTACACATCACATGAATGTAAATGCGACACTTCCTTGCTAGGAAATAGTGTCTGCAGATGTCTAGGTATCGTAGCAATAGAGTTCTAATGCTTCTTAAAACGCGATATCGCATCTCATTTCTATGTTTCATGGTAAGATATAATATTCATTGCGAAGTGTTATGCATTCCTCGTCTACGATTCAAATGAATGTAAATGCGACACTTCCTAGCAAGGAAATAGCGTTTGCAGATGTCTACGTATCGTAGCAATAGATTTCTGATGCTTCTTAAAACGCGATATCGCATCTCATTTCTATGTTTCATGGTAAGACATAATATGATTTGCGAAGTGTCATGTATTCCTCGTCTACACTTCAAATGAATGTAAATGCGGCTCTTCCTTGCTAGGAAATAGCGTCTGCAGATGTCTAGGTATCATAGCAATAGAGTTCAAATGCTTCTTAAAACGAGATATAGCACCTCATATCTATGTTTCGTGGTAAGATATAATATGATTTGCGAAGTGTTATGTATTCCTCGTCTACACTACAAATGAATGTAAATGCGACACTTCCTTGCAAGGAAATAGCGTTTGCAGATGTCTACGTATCGTAGCAATAGAGTTCTTATGATCCTTAAAACGCGATATCGCATCTCATTTCTATGTTTCGTGGTAAGATATAATATGATTTGCGAAGTGTTATGTATTCCTCGTCTACACTTCAAATGAATGTGAATGCGACACTTCCTCGCTAGGAAATAGCGTTTGCAGATGTGTACGTATCGTAGCAATAGAGTTCTTATGATCCTTAAAACGCGATATCGCATCTCATTTCTATGTTTCATGGTAAGATATAATATGATTTGCGAAGTGTTATGTATTCCTCGTCTACACTTCAAATGAATGTAAATGCGGCACTTCCTTGCTAGGAAATATCGTCTGCAGATGTCTAGGTATCATAGCAATAGAGTTCAAATGCTTCTTAAAACGATATATAGCACCTCATATCTATGTTTCGTGATAAGATATAATATTCATTGCGAAGTGTTATGCATTCCTCGTCTACGATTCAAATGAATGTAAATGCGACACTTTCTTGCAAGGAAATAGCGTTTGCAGATGTCTACGTATCGTAGCAATAGATTTCTAATGCTTCTTAAAACGCGATATCGCATCTCATTTCTATATTTCATGGTAAGATATAATATGATTTGCGAAGTGTCATGTATTCCTCGTCTACACTTCAAATGAATGTAAATGTGACACTTCCTTGCTAAGAAATAGTGTCTGCAGATGTCTAGGTATCGTAGCAATAGAGTTCTAATGCTTCTTAAAACGCGATATCGCATCTCATTTCTGTGTTTCTTGGTAAGATATTATATGATTTGCGAAGAGTTATGTATTCCTCGTCTACACTTCAAATGAATGTAAATGCGACACTTCCTTGCAAGGAAATAGCGTTTGCAGATGTCTACCTACCATAGCAATAGGGTTCTAATGCTTCTTAAATCGCGATATCGCATCTCATTTCTATGTTTCATGGTAAGATATAATATGATTTGCGAAGTGTTATATATTCCTCGTCTACACTTCAAATGAATGTGAATGCGACACTTCCTCGCTAGGAAATAGCGTTTGCAGATGTCTACGTATCGTAGCAATAGAGTTCTTATGATTCTCAAAACGCGATATCGCATCTCATTTCAATGTTTCATGGTAAGATATAATATGATTTGCGAAGTGTTATGTATTCCTCGTCTACACTTCAAATGAATGTGAATGCGACACTTCCTCGCTAGGAAATAGCGTTTGCAGATGTCTACGTATCGTAGCAATAGAGTTCTTATGATCATTAAAACGCGATATCGCATCTCATTTCTATGTTTCATGGTAAGATATAATATGATTTGCGAAGTGTTATGTATTCCTCGTCTACACTTCAAATGAATGTAAATGCGGCACTTCCTTGCTAGGAAATATCGTCTGCAGATGTCTAGGTATCATAGCAATAGAGTTCAAATGCTTCTTAAAACGATATATAGCACCTCATATCTATGTTTCGTGATAAGATATAATATTCATTGCGAAGTGTTATGCATTCCTCGTCTACGATTCAAATGAATGTAAATGCGACACTTTCTTGCAAGGAAATAGCGTTTGCAGATGTCTACGTATCGTAGCAATAGATTTCTAATGCTTCTTAAAACGCGATATCGCATCTCATTTCTATATTTCATGGTAAGATATAATATGATTTGCGAAGTGTCATGTATTCCTCGTCTACACTTCAAATGAATGTAAATGTGACACTTCCTTGCTAAGAAATAGTGTCTGCAGATGTCTAGGTATCGTAGCAATAGAGTTCTAATGCTTCTTAAAACGCGATATCGCATCTCATTTCTGTGTTTCTTGGTAAGATATTATATGATTTGCGAAGAGTTATGTATTCCTCGTCTACACTTCAAATGAATGTAAATGCGACACTTCCTTGCAAGGAAATAGCGTTTGCAGATGTCTACCTACCATAGCAATAGGGTTCTAATGCTTCTTAAATCGCGATATCGCATCTCATTTCTATGTTTCATGGTAAGATATAATATGATTTGCGAAGTGTTATATATTCCTCGTCTACACTTCAAATGAATGTGAATGCGACACTTCCTCGCTAGGAAATAGCGTTTGCAGATGTCTACGTATCGTAGCAATAGAGTTCTTATGATTCTCAAAACGCGATATCGCATCTCATTTCAATGTTTCATGGTAAGATATAATATGATTTGCGAAGTGTTATGTATTCCTCGTCTACACTTCAAATGAATGTGAATGCGACACTTCCTCGCTAGGAAATAGCGTTTGCAGATGTCTACGTATCGTAGCAATAGATTTCTAATGCTTCTTAAAACGCGATATCGCATCTCATTTCTATGTTTCATGGTAAGATATAATATGATTTGCGAAGTGTTATGTATTCCTCGTCTACACTTCAAATGAATGTGAATGCGACACTTCCTCGCTAGGAAATAGCGTTTGCAGATGTCTACGTATCGTAGCAATAGATTTCTAATGCTTCTTAAAACGCGATATCGCATCTCATTTCTATGTTTCATGGTAAGATATAATATGATTTGCGAAGTGTTATGTATTCCTCGTCTACAATTCAAATGAATGTGAATGCGACACTTCCTCGCTAGGAAATAGTCGTCTACGTATCGTAGCAATAGATTTCTAATGCTTCTTAAAACGCGATATCGCATCTCATTTCTATGTTTCATGGTAAGATATAATATTCATTGCGAAGTGTTATGCATTCCTCGTCTACGATTCAAATGAATGTAAATGCGACACTTCCTTGCAAGGAAATAGCGTTTGCAGATGTCTACGTATCGTAGCAATAGAGTTCTTATGATCCTTAAAACGCGATATCGCATGTCATTTCTATGTTTCATGGTAAGATATAATATGATTTGCGAAGTGTCATGTATTCCTCGTCTACACTTCACATGAATGTAAATGCGACACTTCCTTGCTAGGAAATAGTGTCTGCAGATGTCTAGGTATCGTAGCAATAGAGTTCTAATGCTTCTTAAAACGCGATATCGCATCTCATTTCTATATTTCATGGTAAGATATTATATGATTTGCGAAGTGTTATGTATTCCTCGTCTACACTTCAAATGAATGTAAATGCGACACTTCCTTGCAAGGAAATAGCGTTTGCAGATGTCTACCTATCATAGCAATAGGGTTCTAATGCTTCTTAAAACGCGATATCGCATCTCATTTCTATGTTTCATGGAAAGATATAATATGATTTGCGAAGTGTCATGTATTCCTCGTCTACACTTCAAATGAATGTAAATGCGTCACTTCCTTGCAAGGAAATAGCGTTTGCAGATGTCTACGTATCGTAGCAATAGATTTCTAATGCTTCTTAAAACGCGATATCGCATCTCATTTCTATGTTTCATGGTAAGACATAATATGATTTGCGAAGTGTCATGTATTCCTCTGCTACACTTCAAATGAATGTAAATGCGGCTCTTCCTTGCTAGGAAATAGCGTCTGCAGATGTCTAGGTATCATAGCAATAGAGTTCAAATGCTTCTTAAAACGAGATTTAGCACCTCATACTTATGTTTCGTGGTAAGATATAATATGATTTGCGAAGTGTTATGTATTCCTCGTCTACACTTCAAATGAATGTAAATGCGACACTTCCTTGCAAGGAAATAGCGTTTGCAGATGTCTACGTATCGTAGCAATAGAGTTCTTATGATCCTTAAAACGTGATATCGCATGTCATTTCTATGTTTCATGGTAAGATATAATATGATTTGCGAAGTGTCATGTATTCCTCGTCTACACTTCACATGAATGTAAATGCGACACATCCTTGCTAGGAAATAGTGTCTGCAGATGTCTAGGTATCGTAGCAATAGAGTTCTAATGCTTCTTAAAACGCGATATCGCATCTCATTTCTATGTTTCATGGTAAGATATTATATGATTTGCAAAGTGTTATGTATTCCTCGTCTACACTTCAAATGAATGTAAATGCGACACTTCCTTGCAAGGAAATAGCGTTTGCAGATGTCTACCTATCATAGCAATAGGGTTCTAATGCTACTTAAAACGCGATATCGCATCTCATTTCTATGTTTCATGGTAAGATATTATATGATTTGCGAAGTGTTATGTATTCCTCGTCTACACTTCAAATGAATGTGAATGCGACACTTCCTCGCTAGGAAATAGCGTTTGCAGATGTCTACGTATCGTAGCAATAGATTTCTAATGCTTCTTAAAACGCGATATCGCATCTCATTTCTATGTTTCAAGGTAAGATATATGATTTGCGAAGTGTTATATATTCCTCGTCTACACTTCAAATGAATGTAAATGCGACACTTCCTTGCAAGGAAATAGCGTTTGCAGATGTCTACGTATCGTAGCAATAGAGTTCTTATGATCCTTAAAACGCGATATCGCATGTCATTTCTATGTTTCATGGTAAGATATAATATGATTTGCGAAGTGTCATGTATTCCTCGTCTACACTTCACATGAATGTAAATGCGACACATCCTTGCTAGGAAATAGTGTCTGCAGATGTCTAGGTATCGTAGCAATAGATTTCTAATGCTTCTTAAAACGCGATATCGCATCTCATTTCTATGTTTCATGGTAAGACATAATATGATTTGCGAAGTGTCATGTATTCCTCTGCTACACTTCAAATGAATGTAAATGCGGCTCTTCCTTGCTAGGAAATAGCGTCTGCTGATGTCTACGTATCGTAGCAATAGATTTCTGATGCTTCTTAAAACGCGATATCGCATCTCATTTCTATGTTTCATGGTAAGACATAATATGATTTGCGAAGTGTCATGTATTCCTTGTCTACACTTCAAATGAATGTAAATGCGGCTCTTCCTTGCTAGGAAATAGCGTTTGCAGATGTGTACGTATCGTAGCAATAGACTTCTAATGCTCCTTAAAACGCGATACTGCATCTCATTTCTATGTTTCATGGTAAGATATAATATGATTTGCGAAGTGTCATGTATTCCTCGTCTACACATCACATGAATGTAAATGCGACACTTCCTTGCTAGGAAATAGTGTCTGCAGATGTCTAGGTATCGTAGCAATAGAGTTCTAATGCTTCTTAAAACGCGATATCGCATCTCATTTCTATGTTTCATGGTAAGATATAATATTCATTGCGAAGTGTTATGCATTCCTCGTCTACGATTCAAATGAATGTAAATGCGACACTTCCTTGCAAGGAAATAGCGTTTGCAGATGTCTACGTATCGTAGCAATAGAGTTCTTATGATCCTTAAAACGCGATATCGCATGTCATTTCTATGTTTCATGGTAAGATATAATATGATTTGCGAAGTGTCATGTATTCCTCGTCTACACTTCACATGAATGTAAATGCGACACATCCTTGCTAGGAAATAGTGTCTGCAGATGTCTAGGTATCGTAGCAATAGAGTTCTAATGCTTCTTAAAACGCGATATCGCATCTCATTTCTATGTTTCATGGTAAGATATTATATGATTTGCGAAGTGTTATGTATTCCTCGTCTACACTTCAAATGAATGTAAATGCGACACTTCCTTGCAAGGAAATAGCGTTTGCAGATGTCTACCTATCATAGCAATAGGGTTCTAATGCTACTTAAAACGCGATATCGCATCTCATTTCTATGTTTCATGGTAAGATAAAATATGATTTGCGAAGTGTTATGTATTCCTCGTCTACACTTCAAATGAATGTGAATGCGACACTTACTCGCTAGGAAATAGCGTTTGCAGATGTCTACGTATCGTAGCAATAGATTTCTAATGCTTCTTAAAACGCGATATCGCATCTCATTTCTATGTTTCATGGTAAGATATATGATTTGCGAAGTGTTATATATTCCTCGTCTACACTTCAAATGAATGTAAATGCGACACTTCCTTGCAAGGAAATAGCGTTTGCAGATTTCTACGTATCGTAGCAATAGAGTTCTCATGATTCTGAAAACGCGATATCGCATCTCATTTCTATGTTTCATGGTAAGATATAATATGATTTGCGAAGTGTCATGTATTCCTCGTCTACACTTCAAATGAATGTAAATGCGACACTTCCTTGCAAGGAAATAGCGTTTGCAGATGTCTACGTATCGTAGCAATAGATTTCTAATGCTTCTTAAAACGCGATATCGCATCTCATTTCTATGTTTCATGGTAAGATATAATATTCATTGCGAAGTGTTATGCATTCCTCGTCTACGATTCAAATGAATGTAAATGCGACACTTCCTAGCAAGGAAATAGCGTTTGCAGATGTCTACGTATCGTAGCAATAGATTTCTGATGCTTCTTAAAACGCGATATCGCATCTCATTTCTATGTTTCATGGTAAGACATAATATGATTTGCGAAGTGTCATGTATTCCTTGTCTACACTTCAAATGAATGTAAATGCGGCTCTTCCTTGCTAGGAAATAGCGTCTGCAGATGTCTAGGTATCATAGCAATAGAGTTCAAATGCTTCTTAAAACGAGATATAGCACCTCATATCTATGTTTCGTGGTAAGATATAATATGATTTGCGAAGTGTTATGTATTCCTCGTCTACACTACAAATGAATGTAAATGCGACACTTCCTTGCAAGGAAATAGCGTTTGCAGATGTCTACGTATCGTAGCAATAGAGTTCTTATGATCCTTAAAACGCGATATCGCATCTCATTTCTATGTTTCGTGGTAAGATATAATATGATTTGCGAAGTGTTATGTATTCCTCGTCTACACTTCAAATGAATGTGAATGCGACACTTCCTCGCTAGGAAATAGCGTTTGCAGATGTGTACGTATCGTAGCAATAGAGTTCTTATGATCCTTAAAACGCGATATCGCATCTCATTTCTATGTTTCATGGTAAGATATAATATGATTTGCGAAGTGTTATGTATTCCTCGTCTACACTTCAAATGAATGTGAATGCGACACTTCCTCGCTAGGAAATAGCGTTTGCAGATGTCTACGTATCGTAGCAATAGATTTCTAATGCTTCTTAAAACGCGATATCGCATCTCATTTCTATGTTTCATGGTAAGATATATGATTTGCGAAGTGTTATATATTCCTCGTCTACACTTCAAATGAATGTAAATGCGACACTTCCTTGCGAGGAAATAGTGTTTGCAGATGTCTACGTATCGTAGCAATAGAGTTCTTATGATCCTTAAAACGCGATATCGCATCTCATTTCTATGTTTCATGGTAGGATATAATATGATTTGCGAAGTGTTATGTATTCCTCGTCTACACTTCAAATGAATGTGAATGGGACACTTCCTCGCTAGGAAATAGCGTTTGCAGATGTCTACGTATCGTAGCAATAGACTTCTAATGCTTCTTAAAACGCGATACTGCATCTCATTTCTATGTTTCATGGTAAGATATAATATGATTTGCGAAGTGTCATGTATTCCTCGTCTACACTTCACATGAATGTAAATGCGACACTTCCTTGCTAGGAAATAGTGTCTGCAGATGTCTAGGTATCGTAGCAATAGATTTCTAATGCTTCTTAAAACGCGATATCGCATCTCATTTCTATGTTTCATGGTAAGATATTATATGATTTGCGAAGTGTTATGTATTCCTCGTCTACACTTCAAATGAATGTAAATGCGACACTTCCTTGCAAGGAAATAGCGTTTGCAGATGTCTACCTATCATAGCAATAGGGTTCTAATGCTACTTAAAACGCGATATCGCATCTCATTTCTATGTTTCATGGTAAGATATAATATGATTTGCGAAGTGTCATGTATTCCTCGTCTACACTTCAAATGAATGTAAATGCGACACTTCCTCGCTAGGAAATAGCGTTTGCAGATGTCTACGTATCGTAGCAATAGATTTCTAATGCTTCTTAAGACGCGATATCGCATCTCATTTCTATGTTTCATGGTAAGATATAATATGATTTGCGAAGTGTTATATATTCCTCGTCTACACTTCAAATGAATGTAAATGCGACACTTCCTTGCAAGGAAATAGCGTTTGCAGAATTCTACGTATCGTAGCAATAGAGTTCTTATGATTCTGAAAACGCGATATCGCAGCTCATTTCTATGTTTCATGGTAAGATATAATATGATTTGCGAAGTGTCATGTATTCCTCGTCTACACTTCAAATGAATGTAAATGCGACACTTCCTCGCTAGGAAATAGCGTTTGCAGATGTCTACGTATCGTAGCAATAGATTTCTAATGCTTCTTAAGACGCGATATCGCATCTCATTTCTATGTTTCATGGTAAGATATAATATGATTTGCGAAGTGTTATATATTCCTCGTCTACACTTCAAATGAATGTAAATGCGACACTTCCATGCAAGGAAATAGCGTTTGCAGATTTCTACGTATCGTAGCAATAGTGTTCTTATGATTCTGAAAACGCGATATCGCATCTCATTTCTATGTTTCATGGTAAGATATAATATGATTTGCGAAGTGTCATGTATTCCTCGTCTACACTTCAAATGAATGTAAACGCGACACTTCCTTGCTAGGAAATAGCGACTGCAGATGTCTAGGTATCGTAGCAATAGAGTTCTAATGCTTCTTAAAACGCGATATCGCATCTCATTTCTATGTTTCATGGTAAGATATTATATGATTTGCGAAGTGTTATGTATTCCTCGTCTACACTTCAATTGAATGTGAATGCGACATTTCCACGCTAGGAAATAGCGTTTGCAGATGTCTGCGTATCGTAGCAATAGATATCTAATGCTTCTTAAAAGGCGATATCGCATCTCATTTCTGTGTTTCATGGTAAGATATAATATGATTTGCGAGGTGTCATGTATTCCTCGTCTACACTTCAAATGAATGTAAATGCGACACTTCCTTGCTAGGAAATAGTGTCTGCAGATGTCTAGGTATCGCAGCAATTGAGTTCAAATCCTTCTTAAAACGAGATATTGCATCTCATATCTATGTTTCATGATAAGATATAATATTCATTGCGAAGTGTTATGCATTCCTCGTCTACGATTCAAATGAATGTAAATGCGACACTTCCTTGCAAGGAAATAGCGTTTGCAGATGTCTACGTATCGTAGCAATAGAGTTCTTATGATTCTCAAAACGCGATATCGCATCTCATTTCTATGTTTCATGGTAAGATATAATATGATTTGCGAAGTGTTATGTATTCCTCGTCTACACTTCAAATGAATGTGAATGCGACACTTCCTAGCAAGGAAATAGCGTTTGCAGATGTCTACGTATCGTAGCAATAGATTTCTGATGCTTCTTAAAACGCGATATCGCATCTCATTTCTATGTTTCATGGTAAGATATAATATGATTTGCGAAGTGTTATGTATTCCTCGTCTACACTTCAAATGAATGTGAATGCGACACTTCCTAGCAAGGAAATAGCGTTTGCAGATGTCTACGTATCGTAGCAATAGATTTCTGATGCTTCTTAAAACGCGATATCGCATCTCATTTCTATGTTTCATGGTAAGACATAATATGATTTGCGAAGTGTCATGTATTCCTCGTCTACACTTCAAATGAATGTAAATGCGACACTTCCTTGCAAGGAAATAGCGTTTGCAGATGTCTACGTATCGTAGCAATAGATTTCTAATGCTTCTTAAAACGCGATATCGCATCTCATTTCTATGTTTCATGGTAAGATATATGATTTGCGAAGTGTTATATATTCCTCGTCTACACTTCAAATGAATGTAAATGCGACACTTCCTTGCGAGGAAATAGCGTTTGCAGATGTCTACGTATCGTAGCAATAGAGTTCTTATGATCCTTAAAACGCGATATCGCATCTCATTTCTATGTTTCATGGTAAGATATAATATGATTTGCGAAGTGTTATGTATTCCTCGTCTACACTTCAAATGAATGTGAATGCGACACTTCCTCGCTAGGAAATAGCGTTTGCAGATGTCTACGTATCGTTGCAATAGACTTCTAATGCTTCTTAAAACGCGATACTGCATCTCATTTCTATGTTTCATGGTAAGATATAATATTCATTGTAAAGTGTTATGTATACCTCGTACTCACTTCAGAAGAATGTAAATGCGACACTTCCTTGCAAGGAAATAGCGTTTGCAGATGTCTAGCTATCGTAGCAATAGAGTTCTTATGATACTTAAAACGCGATATCGCATCTCATTTCTATGTTTCATGGTAAGATATTATATGATTTGCGAAGTGTTATGTATTCCTCGTCTACACTTCAAATGAATGTGAATGCGACATTTCCTCGCTAGGAAATAGCGTTTGTAGATGTCTACGTATCGTAGCAATAGATATCTAATGCTTCTTAAAAGGCGATATCGCATCTCATTTCTGTGTTTCATGGTAAGATATAATATGATTTGCGAAGTGTTATATATTCCTCGTCTACACTTCAAATGAATGTAAATGCGACACTTCCTTGCAAGGAAATAGCGTTTGCAGATGTCTACGTATCGTAGCAATAGATTTCTAATGCTTCTTAAAACGCGATATCGCATCTCATTTCTATGTTTCATGGTAAGATATAATATGATTTGCGAAGTGTTATGTATTCCTCGTCTACACTTCAAATGAATGTGAATGCGACACTTCCTCGCTAGGAAATAGCGTTTGCAGATGTCTACGTATCGTAGCAATAGACTTCTAATGCTTCTTAAAACGCGATACTGCATCTCATTTCTATGTTTCATGGTAAGATATAATATGATTTGCGAAGTGTCATGTATTCCTCGTCTACACTTCACATGAATGTAAATGCGACACTTCCTTGCTAGGAAATAGCGTTTGCAGAATTCTACGTATCGTAGCAATAGAGTTCTTATGATTCTGAAAACGCGATATCGCAGCTCATTTCTATGTTTCATGGTAAGATATAATATGATTTGCGAAGTGTCATGTATTCCTCGTCTACAATTCAAATGAATGTAAATGCGACACTTCCTCGCTAGGAAATAGCGTTTGCAGATGTCTACGTATCGTAGCAATAGATTTCTAATGCTTCTTAAGACGCGATATCGCATCTCATTTCTATGTTTCATGGTAAGATATAATATGATTTGCGAAGTGTTATATATTCCTCGTCTACACTTCAAATGAATGTAAATGCGGTACTTCCATGCAAGGAAATAGCGTTTGCAGATTTCTACGTATCGTAGCAATAGTGTTCTTATGATTCTGAAAACGCGATATCGCATCTCATTTCTATGTTTCATGGTAAGATATAATATGATTTGCGAAGTGTCATGTATTCCTCGTCTACACTTCAAATGAATGTAAACGCGACACTTCCTTGCTAGGAAATAGCGACTGCAGATGTCTAGGTATCGTAGCAATAGAGTTCTAATGCTTCTTAAAACGCGATATCGCATCTCATTTCTATGTTTCATGGTAAGATATTATATGATTTGCGAAGTGTTATGTATTCCTCGTCTACACTTCAAATGAATGTGAATGCGACATTTCCTCGCTAGGAAATAGCGTTTGCAGATGTCTACGTATCGTAGCAATGGATATCTAATGCTTCTTAAAAGGCGATATCGCATCTCATTTCTGTGTTTCATGGTAAGATATAATATGATTTGCGAGGTGTCATGTATTCCTCGCCTACACTTCAAATGAATGTAAATGCGACACTTCCTTGCTAGGAAATAGTGTCTGCAGATGTCTAGGAATCGCAGCAATTGAGTTCAAATCCTTCTTAAAACGAGATATTGCATCTCATATCTATGTTTCATGATAAGATATAATATTCATTGCGAAGTGTTATGCATTCCTCGTCTACGATTCAAATGAATGTAAATGCGACACTTCCTTGCAAGGAAATAGCGTTTGCAGATGTCTACGTATCGTAGCAATAGAGTTCTAATGCTTCTCAAAACGCGATATCGCATCTCATTTCTATGTTTCATGGTAAGATATATGATTTGCGAAGTGTTATATATTCCTCGTCTACACTTCAAATGAATGTAAATGCGACACTTCCTTGCGAGGAAATAGCGTTTGCAGATGTCTACGTATCGTAGCAATAGAGTTCTTATGATCCTTAAAACGCGATATCGCATCTCATTTCTATGTTTCATGGTAAGATATAATATGATTTGCGAAGTGTTATGTATTCCTCGTCTACACTTCAAATGAATGTGAATGCGACACTTCCTCGCTAGGAAATAGCGTTTGCAGATGTCTACGTATCGTTGCAATAGACTTCTAATGCTTCTTAAAACGCGATACTGCATCTCATTTCTATGTTTCATGGTAAGATATAATATGATTTGCGAAGTGTCATGTATTCCTCGTCTACACTTCACATGAATGTAAATGCGACACTTCCTTGCTAGGAAATAGTGTCTGCAGATGTCTAGGTATCGTAGCAATAGAGTTCTAATGCTTCTTAAAACGCGATATCGCATCTCATTTCTATGTTTCATGGTAAGATATTATATGATTTGCGAAGTGTTATGTATTCCTCGTCTACACTTCAAATGAATGTAAATGCGACACTTCCTTGCAAGGAAATAGCGTTTGCAGATGTCTACCTATCATAGCAATAGGGTTCTAATGCTTCTTAAAACGCGATATCGCATCTCATTTCTATGTTTCATGGTAAGATATAATATGATTTGCGAAGTGTCATGTGTTCCTCGTCTACACTTCAAATGAATGTAAATGCGACACTTCCTCGCTAGGAAATAGCGTTTGCAGATGTCTACGTATCGTAGCAATAGATTTCTAATGCTTCTTAAGACGCGATATCGCATCTCATTTCTATGTTTCATGATAAGATATAATATGATTTGCGAAGTGTTATATATTCCTCGTCTACACTTCAAATGAATGTAAATGCGACACTTCCTTGCGAGGAAATAGCGTTTGCAGATGTCTACGTATCGTAGCAATAGAGTTCTTATGATCCTTAAAACGCGATATCGCATCTCATTTCTATGTTTCATGGTAAGATATAATATGATTTGCGAAGTGTTATGTATTCCTCGTCTACACTTCAAATGAATGTGAATGCGACACTTCCTCGCTAGGAAATAGCGTTTGCAGATGTCTACGTATCGTTGCAATAGACTTCTAATGCTTCTTAAAACGCGATACTGCATCTCATTTCTATGTTTCATGGTAAGATATAATATTCATTGTAAAGTGTTATGTATACCTCGTACTCACTTCAGAAGAATGTAAATGCGACACTTGCGAGGAAATAGCGTTTGCAGATGTCTACGTATCGTAGCAATAGAGTTCTTATGATCCTTAAAACGCGATATCGCATCTCATTTCTATGTTTCATGGTAAGATATAATATGATTTGCGAAGTGTTACGTTTTCCTCGTCTACACTTCAAATGAATGTAAATGCGACACTTCCTTGCAAGGCAATAGCGTTTGCAGATGTCTACGTATCGAAGAAATAGAGTTCTAATGCTTCTTAAAACGCGATATCGCATCTCATTTCTATGTTTCATGATAAGATATAATATTCATTGCGAAGTGTTGTGCATTCCTCGTCTACGATTCAAATGAAGGTAAATGCGACACTTCCTTGCAAGGAAATAGCGTTTGCAGATGTCTACATATCGTAGCAATAGAGTTCATATGATTCTTAAAACGCGATATCGCATCTCATTTCTATGTTTAATGATAAGATATAATATTCATTGCGAAGTGTTATGCATTCCTTGTCTACGATTCAAATGAAGGTAAATGCGACACTTCCTTGCAAGGAAATAGCATTTGCAGATGTCTACGTATCGTAGCAATAGAGTTCATATGATTCTTAAAACGCGATATCGCATCTCATTTCTATGTTTCATGGTAAGGTATAATATGATTTGCGAAGTGTCATGTATTCCTCGTCTACACTTCAAATGAATGTGAATGCGACACTTCCTGGCTAGGAAATAGCGTTTGCAGATGTCTACGTATCGAAGCAATAGAGTTCAAATGCTTCTTAAAACGAGATAATGCATCTCATATCTATGTTTAATGATAAGATATAATATTCATTGCGAAGTGTTATGCATTCCTCGTCTACGATTCAAATGAAAGTAAATGCGACACTTCCTTGCAAGGAAATAGCGTTTGCAGATGTCTACGTATCGTAGCAATAGAGTTCATATGATTCTTAAAACGCGATATCGCATCTCATTTCTATGTTTCATGGTAAGATATTATATAATTTGCGAAGTGTTATGTATTCCTCGTCTACACTTCAAATGAATGTAAATGCGACACTTCCTTGCAAGGAAATGGCGTTTGGAGATGTCTACAAATCGTAGCAATGGAGTTCTTATGATTCTTAAAACACGATATCGCATCTCATTTCTATGTTTCATGGTAAGATATAATATGATATGCGAAGTGTTATGTACTCCTCGTCTACACTTCAAATGAATGCAAATGCGACACTTCCTTGGTAGGAAATAGCGTTTGCAGACGTCTACCTATCGTAGCAATAGAGTTCTAATGCTTCTTAATACGCGATATCGCATCTCATTTCTATGTTTCATGGTAAGATATAATATGATTTGCGAAGTGTTACGTATTCCTCGTCTACACTTCAAATGAATGTAAATGCGACACTTCCTTGCAAGGAAATAGCGTTTGCAGAAGTCTACGTATCGAAGAAATAGAGTTCTAATGCTTCTTAAAACGCGATATCGCATCTCATTTCTATGTTTCATGATAAGATATAATATTCATTGCGAAGTGTTGTGCATTCCTCGTCTACGATTCAAATGAAGGTAAATGCGACACTTCCTTGCAAGGAAATAGCGCTTGCAGATGTCTACATATCGTAGCAATAGAGTTCATATGATTCTTAAAACGCGATATCGCATCTCATTTCTATGTTTAATGATAAGATATAATATTCATTGCGAAGTGTTATGCATTCCTCGTCTACGATTCAAATGAAAGTAAATGCGACACTTCCTTGCAAGGAAATAGCGTTTGCAGATGTCTACGTATCGTAGCAATAGAGTTCATATGATTCTTAAAACGCGATATCGCATCTCATTTCTATGTTTCATGGTAAGATATTATATAATTTGCGAAGTGTTATGTATTCCTCGTCTACACTTCAAATGAATGTGAATGCGACACTTCCTGGCTAGGAAATAGCGTTTGCAGATGTCTACGTATCGTAGCAATAGAGTTCATATGATTCTTAAAACGCGATATCGCATCTCATTTCTATGTTTCATGGTAAGATATTATATAATTTGCGAAGTGTTATGTATTCCTCGTCTACACTTCAAATGAATGTGAATGCGACACTTCCTGGCTAGGAAATAGCGTTTGCAGATGTCTACGTATCGTAGCAATAGAGTTCATATGATTCTTAAAACGCGATATCGCATCTCATTTCTATGTTTCATGGTAAGATATTATATAATTTGCGAAGTGTTATGTATTCCTCGTCTACACTTCAAATGAATGTAAATGCGACACTTCCTTGCAAGGAAATGGCGTTTGGAGATGTCTACAGATCGTAGCAATGGAGTTCTTATGATTCCTAAAACACGATATCGCATCTCATTTCTATGTTTCATGGTAAGATATAATATGATATGCGAAGTGTTATGTACTCCTCGTCTACACTTCAAATGAATGCAAATGCGACACTTCCTTGGTAGGAAATAGCGTTTGCAGACGTCTACCTATCGTAGCAATAGAGTTCTAATGCTTCTTAAAACGCGATATCGCATCTCATTTCTATGTTTCATGGTAGGATATAATATGATTTGCGAAGTGTTACGTATTCCTCGTCTACACTTCAAATGAATGTAAATGCGACACTTCCTTGCAAGGAAATAGCGTTTGCAGATGTCTACGTATCGAAGAAATAGAGTTCTAATGCTTCTTAAAACGCGATATCGCATCTCATTTCTATGTTTCATGATAAGATATAATATTCATTGCGAAGTGTTGTGCATTCCTCGTCTACGATTCAAATGAAGGTAAATGCGACACTTCCTTGCAAGGAAATAGCGTTTGCAGATGTCTACATATCGTAGCAATAGAGTTCAAATGCTTCTTAAAACGAGATAGTGCATCTCATATCTATGTTTAATGATAAGATATATTATTCATTGCGAAGTGTTATGCATTCCTCGTCTACGATTCAAATGAAAGTAAATGCGACACTTCCTTGCAAGGAAATAGCGTGTGCAGATGTCTACGTATCGTAGCAATAGAGTTCATATGATCCTTAAAACGCGATATCGCATCACATTTCTATGTTTCATGGTAAGATATAATATGATTTGCGAAGTGTCATGTATTCCCCGTCTTCACTTCAAATGAATGTAAATGCGACACTTCCTTGCTAGGAAATAGCGTCTGCAGATGTCTTGGTATCGTAGCAATAGTGTTCTAATGCTTCTTAAAACGCGATATCGCATCTCATTTCTATGTTTCATGGTAAGAAATAATATGATTTGCGAAGTGTTATGCATTCCTCGTCTACGATTCTAATGGATGTAAATGCGACACTTCCTTGCAAGGAAATAGCGTTTGCAGATTTCTAGCTATCGTAGCAATAGAGTTCTAATGCTTCTTAAAACGCGACATCGCATCTCATTTCTATGTTTCATGGTAAGATATAATATGATTTGCGAAGTGTTATGTATTCCTCGTCTACACTTCAAATGAATGTAAATGCGACACTTCCTTGCAAGGAAATAGCGTTTGCAAATGTCTACCTATCGTAGCAAAAGTGTTCTAATGCTTCTTAAAACGTGATATCGCATCTCACTTCTATGTTTCATGATAAGTTGTAATATTCATTGCGAAGTGTTATGTATTCCTCGTCTACACTTCAAATGAATGTAAATGCGGCACTTCCTTGCTAGGAAATAGCGTTTGCATATGTCTACCTATCGTAGCAATAGAGCTCTAATGCTTCTTAAAACGCGATATCGCAACTAATTTCTATGTATCATGGTAAGATATAATATGATTGGCGAAAGTTTTATGTATTCCTCGTCTACACTTCAAATGAATGTAAATGCGACACTTCCTTGCAAGGAAATAGCGTTTGCAGATGTCTACCTATCGTAGCAATAGAGTTCTAATGCTTCTTAAAACGCGATATCGCAACTAATTTCTATGTATCATGGTAAGATATAATATGATTGGCGAAGTCTTAAGTATTCCTCGTCTACACTTCAAATGATTGTAAATGCGACACTTCCTTGCTAGGAAATAGCGTATGCAGATGTTTACGTATCGTAGCAATAGAGTTCTAATTCTTCTTAAAACGCGATATCGCGTCTCATTACTATGTTGCATGATAAGATGTAATATTCATTGTAAAGTGTTATGTATACCTCGTATTCACTTCACAAGAATGTAATTGCGACAGTTCCTTGCTAGGAAATAGCGTTTGCAGATGTCTACGTATCGTAGCAATAGAGTTCTTATGCTTCTTAAAACGCGATATCGCATCACATTTCTATGTTTCATGGTAAGATATAATATGATTTGCGAAGTGTCATGTATTCCCCGTCTTCACTTCAAATGAATGTGAATGCGACACTTCCTTGCAAGGAAATAGCGTTTGCAGATGTCTACCTACCATAGCAATAGGGTTCTAATGCTTCTTAAAACGCGATATCGCATCTCATTTCTATGTTTCATGGTAAGATATAATATGATTTGCGAAGTGTTATATATTCCTCGTCTACACTTCAAATGAATGTGAATGCGACACTTCCTCGCTAGGAAATAGCGTTTGCCGATGTCTACGTATCGTAGCAATAGATTTCTAATGCTTCTTAAAACGCGACATCGCATCTCGTTTCTATATTTCATGGTAAGATATAATATGATTTGCGAAGTGTTATATATTCCTCGTCTACACTTCAAATGAATGTAAATGCCACACTTCCTTACAAGGAAATAGCGTTTGCAGATGTCTACGTATCGTAGCAATAGACTTCTAATGTTTCTTAAAACGCGATATCGCATCTCATTTCCATGTTTCATGGTAAGATATAATATGATTTGCGAAGTGTTATGTATTCCTCGTCTACACTTCAAATGAATGTGAATGCGACACTTCCTCGCTAGGAAATAGCGTTTGCAGATGTCTACGTATCGTAGCAATAGATTTCTAATGCTTCTTAAAACGCGATATCGCATCTCATTCCTATGTTTCATGGTAAAATATATGATTTGCGAAGTGTTATATATTCCTCGTCTACACTTCAGATGAATGTAAATGCGACACTTCCTTGCAAGGAAATAGCGTTTGCAGATTTCTACGTATCGTAGCAATAGAGTACTTATGATTCTGAAAACGCGATATCGCATCTCATTTCTATGTTTCATGGTAAGATATAATATGATTTGCGAAGTGTCATGTATTCCTCGTCTACACTTCAAATGAATGTAAATGCGACACTTCCTTGCAAGGAAATAGCGTTTGCAGATATCTACGTATCGTAGCAATAGATTTCTAATGCTTCTTAAAACGCGATATCGCATCTCATTTCTATGTTTCATGGTAAGATATAATATTCATTGCGAAGTGTTATGCATTCCTCGTCTACGATTCAAATGAATGTGAATGCGACACTTCCTCGCTAGGAAATAGCGTTTGCAGATGACTACGTATCGTAGCAATAGATTTCTAATGCTTCTTAAAACGCGATATCGCATCTCATTTCTATGTTTCATGGTAAGATATAATATGATTTGCGAAGTGTTATATATTCCTCGTCTACACTTCAAATGAATATAAATGCGACACTTCCTTGCAAGGAAATAGCGTTTGCAGATTTCTGCGTATCGTAGCAATAGATTTCTGATGCTTCTTAAAACGCGATATCGCATCTCATTTCTATGTTTCATGGTAAGATATAATATGATTTGCGAAGTGTCATGTATTCCTTGTCTACACTTCAAATGAATGTGAATGCGACACTTCCTCGCTAGGAAATAGCGTTTGCAGATGTCTACGTATCGTAGCAATAGACTTCTAATGCTTCTTAAAACGCGATACTGCATCTCATTTCTATGTTTCATGGTAAGATATAATATGATTTGCGAAGTGTCATGTATTCCTCGTCTACACTTCAAATGAATGTAAATGCGACACTTCCTTGCAAGGAAATAGCGTTTGCAGATGTCTACCTATCATAGCAATAGGGTTCTAATGCTTCTTAAAACGCGATATCGCATCTCATTTCTATGTTTCATGGTAAGATATAATATGATTTGCGAAGTGTCATGTATTCCTCGTCTACACTTCAAATGAATGTAAATGCGACACTTCCTTGCAAGGAAATAGCGTTTGCAGATGTCTACGTATCGTAGCAATAGAGTTCTTATGATTCTCAAAACGCGATATCGCATCACATTTCTATGTTTCATGGTAAGATACAATATGATTTGCGAAGTGTTATGTATTCCTCGTCTACACTTCAAATGAATGTGAATGCGACACTTCCTCGCTAGGAAATAGCGTCTGCAGTCGTCTACGTATCGTAGCAATAGATTTCTAATGCTTCTTAAAACGCGATATCGCATCTCATTTCTATGTTTCATGGTAAGATATAATATGATTTGCGCAGTGTCATGTATTCCTCGTCTACACTTCAAATGAATGTAAATGCGACACTTCCTCGCTAGGAAATAGCGTTTGCAGATGTCTACGTATCGTAGCTATAGATTTCTAAAGCTTCTTAAAACGCGACATCGCATCTCATTTCTATGTTTCATGGTAAGATATTATATGATTTGCGAAGTGTTATGTATTCCTCGTCTACACTTCAAATGAATGTAAATGCGACACTTTCTTGCAAGGAAATAGCGTTTGCAGATGTCTACGTATCGTAGCAATAGATATCTAATGCTTCTTAAAAGGCGATATCGCATCTCATTTCTGTGTTTCATGGAAAAGATATAATATGATTTGCGAGGTGTCATGTATTCCTCGTCTACACTTCACGTGAATGTAAATGCGACACTTCCTTGCTAGGAAATAGTGTCTGCAGATGTCTAGGTATCGTAGCAAGTGAGTTCAAATCCTTCTTAAAACGAGATATTGCATCTCATATCTATGTTTCATGATAAGATATAATATTCATTGCGAAGTGTTATGCATTCCTCGTCTACGATTCAAATGAATGTAAATGCGACACTTCCTTGCAAGTGTCACGTCCCGAGGTGCGGTTGCGCTCGCAACGGTGGCACAAAGTCGTAACCGTTCCCGAAAATAACGCGAATTGCGTCCGGACCGGGTTCGTTGGCGTTTCGGACTCGATAAAACGGTAATTAACACGAAACTTACCTTGTGATGGCTTGATTCTACTGTCTGATTTCTCTTTCCAGGTACCTGGAGCGCCTTGGATCCGCAACCGGGATGGCGGCGGCGTACGGCTGGAACGGAGGTACGGGTCGTGCGGCGAAGGAAACCTCCTTCACAGGAACCAGGACTCGAACGCAGGAAATTGAATATTCTGGTGCATCACCCACGTATTCCCGAGCGAGACGACGAATAAACTCTCTCCTCCCCGCGCGTCGTGTACGCTTTGTCGGAGGTGCAAGGCTCGTCGAGAATACTTGAACTTCGGTTGAGTACGGCACGGCTAAGCGTTGGTTCGCTCTAGCTTACCGGGATCGACCTGGGCGCAAGATATTCTGTACACGGTAGAAGTGAGGATGGAGCAACTAAGCGCTGGTTCGCTCTAGTCGTCGATCCTCAAGACTATCGCAGATGAGATATAGAAATAGAATAATCGCGAGCGTACCCGTGGAGTAGAATTAAGGAATTGTATTTGAACTCGAATAAAGATACTTTGAATCTGGTAAAAATAAACTATATTCTATGATTTCACTATACTAAATACACTTGACTAAGTTCTAAGTTACTGACTAGCGATTACAATGAGAATTCGAAATAGTATAAAGTATCGAATGGACTCCGCTATGGGAGTATGGATAGAGACGAATGCATTAGAGCTAATTGCTCGTTGCGAATGAGCCTATTGCTCGGATCGGAAGTGCATCGTTCGGATGCTGGATTAGAACTCCTCGGTTCGGAGATGAGTTAGCAACTGACTCTCGGATCTCGCGTCCGCGACCTCCTCGGGTCGCGCGGCGCGCGAGTCGCTGGGCCCTCGCGGTGGGGCGGACGGTCGGAGTAGGGCGGCCGCTCGGCCCTCGTGGTGGGGCGGCCGTTCGGAGTGGGGCGCGGCCCGCGTTAAGCGTGAGCCGCGAGCGTCGAGTGTGCGCGCGAGTGCACGGTACATAGCCGTGCATGAATAAAATATATACATATATTTACTTAAATCTAGGTGTGTTTTGGTGTGTATGTACATATATGAGTAGTGTGCTTATTCTAATCCCACATGTACGAGAAGTACGTATAGGGCTTCGTGATCGCTGGGGATTCGACCCAGTATGTGTCGGAGAGCTCCTCGCCCTCGTAATACGGGGTGAAGTCCTCCCCCTCGTGTGTGGAGATCGCGCGTGGCGCGGCATGCTGCATCCTTCTTCCCTCTCGTACCTTTGTCTCCTTCTGTAGGGACGGCGAGTCGGCGGGTGGCCCGTGTGCAGGGGCTCCGGATACGGATGCTGGGGATGATGAGGTGGACGCCGGAGGGTGGCAGGCGGTACGCCTGACGTTACACCACCCCCCTTGGAAAAAGAATCTCTATAATATGATTGCGGATGTCTTGGAAATAGACATCTGCAAACGCTATTTCCTTGCAAGGAAGTGCGCATTTACATTTAGTTGATGTGTAGACGAGGAATACATAACACTTCGCAAATCATATTATATCTTACCATGAAACATAGAAATAAGATCCGATATCGCGTTTTAAGAATCATAAGAACTCTATTGCTACGATACGTAGACATCTGCAAACGCTATTTCCTTGCAGGGAAGTGTCGCATTTACATTCATTTGAAGTGTAGACGAGGAATAAATGACACTTCGTAAATCATATTATATCTTACCATGAATCATAGAAGTGAGATGCGATATAGCGTTTCAAGAAGCATCAGAAATCCATTGCTACGATACGTAGACATCTGCAAATGCTATTTCCATGCAGGGAAGTGTCGCATTTACATTCATTTGAAGTGTAGACGAGGAATACATGACACTTCGCAAATCATATTATATCTTACCATGAATCATAGAAGTGAGATGCGGTATCGCGTTTTAAGAAGCATCAGAAATCCATTGCTACGATACGTAGACATCTGCAAACGCTATTTCCTTGCAGGGAAGTGTCGCATTTACATTAATTTGAAGTGTAGACGAGGAATACATGACACTTCGCAAATCATATTATAGCTCACCATGAATCATAGAGGTGAGATGCGATATCGCGTTTAAGAAGCAGCAGAAATCTATTGCTACGATACGTAGACATCTGCAAACACTATTTCCTTGCAAGAATGTGTCGCATTTACATTCATTTGAATCGTAGACGAGGAATGCATAACACTTCGCAAATCATATTATATCTTACCATGAAACATAGAAATGAGAAGCGATATCGCGTTTAAGAATCATAAGAACTCTATTGCTACGATACGTAGACATCTGCAAACGCTATTTCCTTGCAAAGAAGTGTCGCATTTACATTCATTTGAAGTGTAGACGAGGAATACATAACACTTCGCAAATAATATTATATCTTACCATGAAATATAGAAATGAGATCCGATATCGCGTTTTAAGAATCATAAGAACTCTATTGCTACGATACGTAGACATCTGCAAACGCTATTTCCTTGCAAGGAAGTGTCGCATTTACATTCATTTGAAGCGTGGACGAGGAATACATGACACTTCGCAAATCATATTATATCTTACCATGAACATAGAAATGAGATGCGTTATCGCGTTTTAAGAAGCATCAGAAATCATTGCTACGATACGTGGACATCTGCAAACGCTATTTCCTTGCAAGAAAGTGTCGCATTTACATTCATTTGAAGTGTAGACGAGGAATACATAACACTTCGCAAAACATATTATACCTTACCATGAAACATAGAAATAAGATCCGATATCGCGTTTTAAGAATCATAAGTACTCTATTGCTACGATACGTAGACATCTGCAAACGCTATTTCCTTGCAGGGAAGTGTCGCATTTACATTCATTTGAAGTGTGGACGAGGAATACATGACACTTCGCAAATCATATTATATCTTACCATGAATCATAGAAGTGAGATGCGATATCGCGTTTTAAGATGCAGCAGAAATCCATTGCTACGATACGTAGACATCTGCAAACGCTATTTCCTTGCAAGAGAGTGTCGCATTTACATTCATTTGAAGTGTAGACGGGGAATACATGACACTTCGCAAATCATATTATATCTTACCATGAAACATAGAAATGAGATGCGTTATCGCGTTTTAAGAAGCATCAGAAATTCATTGCTACGATACGTAGACATCTGCAAACGCTATTTCCTTGCAAGAAAGTGTCGCATTTACATTCATTTGAAGTGTAGACGAGGAATACATAACACTTCGCAAATCATATTATACCTTACCATGAAACATAGAAATAAGATCCGATATCGCGTTTTAAGAATCATAAGAACTCTATTGCTACGATACGTAGACATCTGCAAACGCTATTTCCTTGCGGCGAAGTGTCGCATTTACATTCATTTGAAGTGTAGACGAGGAATACATGACACTTCGCAAATCATATTATATCTTACCATGAATCATAGAAGTGAGATGCGATATCGCGTTTTAAGAAGCAGCAGAAATCCATTGCTACGATACGTAGACATCTGCAAACGCTATTTCCTTGCAAGAAAGTGTCGCATTTACATTCATTTGAAGTGTAGACGAGGAATACATAACACTTCGCAAATCATATTATACCTTACCATGAAACATAGAAATAAGATCCGACATCGCGTTCTAAGAATCATAAGAACTCTATTGCTACGATACGTAGACATCTGCAAACGCTATTTCCTTGCAGCGAAGTGTCGCATTTACATTCATTTGAAGTGTAGACGAGGAATACATGACACTTCGCAAATCATATTATATCTTACCATGAATCATAGAAGTGAGATGCGATATCGCGTTTTAAGAAGCAGCAGAAATCCATTGCTACGATACGTAGACATCTGCAAACGCTATTTCCTTGCAAGAAAGTGTCGCATTTACATTCATTTGAAGTGTAGACGAGGAATACATAACACTTCGCAAATCATATTATATCTTACCATGAAACATAGAAATGGGATCCGATATCGCGTTTTACGAATCATAAGAACTCTATTGCTACGATACGTAGACATCTGCAAACGCCATTTCCTTGCAAGTGTGACGTCAGGCGTAGCGCCTGCCACCCATCAGCCTCCTCGCCGCCTCCAGCATCAACCCCTGCACGCAGGCAACCTGCCGTAAACGCCTGCAGATTCAGCAACCAGCAGCGTTCGCGCGCGCACAGGTGCACGCGCTCACACGCACGTAGGAACACCTCTTTCTCGCTCGCACCAACAAGCAACGCTGTCTCGCTCGCACCTACGAGCATCCCCGCCTCCCTCGCATCGATGACTCCGTCCAGAGGGAAGAAGTCGCAGCCCGTCACCGGAATGGGGACTGTTCCAGTTTAGGGAACCAACATTGCCAGACCCTGTATACTATTTTTAACTCATATATTACATCTATGTACATGTATTATAATCCTAAATCTAAGTACTCATGACACATATTGTAACACACCACAACACACACGTAATTCTAAGTCCGTAGGTATATGATTATATATTAAGACGCGCCTGCGCCAACGACACGCGCAGCTAGCCCCACCACGAGCCGCGAGTCCCCACTCGCTGGACCACGCGCTCCCCACTACGAGCGCCCGCGACCGAAGCGCCTCGCGAACCGAGGAGGTCCGAGACGCGACTGCAGAAAGTCAGTCTACTTCGAGATTCCAGTCCAAGGAGTCGAATCCTCCAGTACCATTTCTTATACTCGAGCCATTAGCCGCCTCAATGTGGGGTCTAGGCTACGCGCTAGTATTTCTATTTCCTTAGTTCTAACTTAGAATAATTTCAACTTTGTATAATTTTAACTTAGAATATATTCCATTTATTTTACTACATCTAGTTTTTGAGTTTAATACCATATCTACTAATTCCTATATCTACTAAATCAAATACCACTTCTCGCGCTTAATACAAACAGTAACAACGAATTCTTCCACGTGTCTCTTCCATACAACTGGGTAGCTTCCCATCACCTCGAAGGAGTATAGAACTCAGCTTTGCAGAGTTGCGATAGAGCGGACCGCCGCTTATCCTTCCGAGCATTGTCTGTTAGTACAGAAAACTCTGGGTGAATGGGGCGTGATTCCGGTTCGCGAAGAACACGACGCGCGGGTAGGAAGAATTTCCTTCGCTCACTTGTGCGTGGATACGTGGGTAACGTATCCCGGATCCCCGTGTACCAGCAACCTGTCTCCGCACCCGTTCAGCAGCATCTTTCCGAAGTCTCTAGCAACGCCGAGTCTCCTGTTTCCGCAACCGAGGTTGCTGCGATATCTACAGTCTCCACCGAATCCGCTTCGCATCCGAGTCGCCGTTTACCGCTTCTCTGGAAGCTCATTGAATTATCAACCTCAATCAACAGGCCAGCACCTACGTCGATACCAACCAACGATCCACGGCGAGAATTTTACCAACGTATCGAGAACGAAATCAGCAAAGGTAACATTTCCAACTCCTAATATCCGCAAATCGCGAGTGTTTTGTCCGTGTCGCGTTAGCTGAAATAGTCGAACCCGGTCGTAACGCGTTTCCGCGGACCGAATTTCGAACAAATAGGCTAGTGTCGTGAAGCCTCCGGATAAACGAAAAGTTATTTCGCCGGACGTGACACAAGGAAGTGTCGCATTTACATTCATTTGATGTGTAGACGAGGAATACATAACACTTCGCAAATCATATTATATCTTACCATGAAACATAGAAATGGGATGCGATATCGCGTTTTAAGAAGCATTAGAACTCTACTGCTACGATACGTAGACATCTGCAAACGCTATTTCCTAGCGAGGAAGTGTCGCGTTTGCATTCATTTGAAGTGTAGACGAGGAAGACATAACACTCCGCAAATCATATTATATCTTACCATGAAACATAGAAATGAGATGCGATGTCGCGTTTTAAGAACCATAAGAACTCTACTGCTACGATACGTAGACATCTGCAATCGCTATTTCCTTGCAAAGAAGTGTCGCATTTACATTCATTTGAAGTGTAGACGAGGAATACATAACACTTCGCAAATCACATTATATCTTACCATGAAACACAGAAATGAGATGCGATATCGCGTTTTAAGAAGCATTAGAACTCTATTGCTACGGTACGTAGACATCTGCAATCGCTATTTCCTTGCAACGAAGTGTCGCATTTACTTTCATTTGAATCGTAGACGAGGAATGCATAACACTTCGCAATGAATATTATATCTTATCTTGAAACATAGATATGAGATGCGATATCGCGTTTTAAGAATCATATGAACTCTATTGTTACGATACGTAGACATCTCCAAACGCTATTTCCTTGCAAGGAAGTGTCGCATTTACGTTCATTTGAATCGTAGACGAGGAATGCATAACACTTCGCAATGAATATTATATCTTATCATGAAACATAGATATGAGATGCAATATCGCGTTTTAAGAAGCATTAGAATTCTACTGCTACGATACGCAGACATCTGCAAACGCTATTTCCTTGCAAGGAAGTGTCGCATTTACATTCATTTGAAGTGTAGACGAGGAATGCATAACACTCCGCAATGAATATTATATCTTATCTTGAAACATAGATATGAGATGCGACATCGCGTTTTAAGAATCATATGAACTCTATTGTTACGATACGTAGACATCTCCAAACGCTATTTCCTTGCAAGGAAGTGTCGCATTTACGTTCATTTGAATCGTAGACGAGGAATGCATAACACTTCGCAATGAATATTATATCTTATCATGAAACATAGATATGAGATGCAATATCGCGTTTTAAGAAGCATTAGAATTCTACTGCTACGATACGCAGACATCTGCAAACGCTATTTCCTTGCAAGGAAGTGTCGCATTTACATTCATTTGAAGTGTAGACGAGGAATGCATAACACTCCGCAATGAATATTATATCTTATCTTGAAACATAGATATGAGATGCGACATCGCGTTTTAAGAATCATATGAACTCTATTGTTACGATACGTAGACATCTGCAAACGCTATTTCCTTGCAAAGAAGTGTTGCATTTACATTCATTTGAAGTGTAGACGAGGAATACATAACACTTCGCAAATCATATTATATCTTACCATGAAACATAGAAATGAGTTGCGATATCGCGTTTTAAGAATCATATGAACTCTATTGCTACGATACGTAGACATCTGCAAACGCTATTTCCTTGCAAGGAAGTGTCGCATTTACATTCATGTGAAGTGTAGACGAGGAATACATAACACTTCGCAAATCATATTATATCTTACCATGAAACATAGAAATGAGATCCGATATCGCGTTGTAACAATCATAAGAACTCAATTGCTACGATACGTAGACATCTGCAAACGCTATTTCCTTGCAGGGAAGTGTCGCATTTACATTCATTTGAAGTGTGGACGAGGAATACATGACACTTCGCAAATCATATTATATCTTACCATGAAACATAGAAATGAGATGCGATATCGCGTTTTAAGAAGCATCAGAAATCCATTGCTACGATACGTAGACATCTGCAAACGCTATTTCCTTGCAAGGAAGTGTCGCATTTACCTTCATTTGAAGCGTGGACGAGGAATACATGGCACATCGCAAAACATATTATATCTTATCATGAAACATAGATATGAGATGCAATATCTCGTTTTAAGAAGCATTTGAACTCTAATGCTTCGATACGTAGACATCTTCAAACGCTATTTCCTTGCAAAGAAGTGTTGCATTTACATTCATTTGAAGTGTAGACGAGGAATACATAACACTTCGCAAATCATATTATATCTTACCATGAAACATAGAAATGAGTTGCGATATCGCGTTTTAAGAATCATATGTACTCTATTGCTACGATACGTAAACATCTGCAAACGCTATTTCCTTGCAAGGAAGTGTCGCATTTACATTCATTTGAAGTGTAGACGAGGAATACATAACACTTCGCAAATCATATTATATCTTACCATGAAACATAGAAATGAGATCCGATATCGCGTTGTAAGAATCATAAGAACTCAATTGCTACGATACGTAGACATCTGCAAACGCTATTTCCTTGCAGGGAAGTGTCGCATTTACATTCATTTGAAGTGTAGACGAGGAATACATGACACCTCGCAAATCATATTATATCTTACCATGAAACGTAGAAATGAGATGCGATATCGCGTTTTAAGAATCATAAGAACTCTATTGCTACGATACGTAGACATCTGCAAACGCTATTTCCTTGCAAGGAAGTGTCGCATTTACGTTCATTTGAAGTGTAGACGAGGAATACATAACACTTCGCAAATCATATTATATCTTACCATGAAACATAGAAATGAGATCCGATATCGCGTTGTAAGAATCATAAGAACTCAATTGCTACGATACGTAGACATCTGCAAACGCTATTTCCTTGCAGGGAAGTGTCGCATTTACATTCATTTGAAGTGTAGACGAGGAATACATGACACCTCGCAAATCATATTATATCTTACCATGAAACGTAGAAATGAGATGCGATATCGCGTTTTAAGAATCATAAGAACTCTATTGCTACGATACGTAGACATCTGCAAACGCTATTTCCTTGCAAGGAAGTGTCGCATTTACGTTCATTTGAATCGTAGACGAGGAATGCATAACACTTCGCAATGAATATTATATCTTATAATGACACATAGATATGAGATGCAATATCTCGTTTTAAGAAGCATTTGAACTCTATTGCATCGATACGTAGACATCTGCAAACGCTATTTCCTTGCAAGGAAGTGTCGCATTTACATCCATTTGAAGTGTAGACGAGGAATACATGATACTTCGCAAATCATATTATATCTTACCATGAAACATAGAAATGAGGTGCGATATCGCGTTTTAAGAAGCATTTGAACTCTATTGCTTCGATACGTAGACATCTGCAAACGCTATTTCCTTGCAAGGAAGTGTCGCATTTACATTCATTTGAAGTGTAGACGAGGAATGTATAACACTCCGCAATGAATATTATATATTATCTTGAAACATAGATATGAGATGCGATATCGCGTTTTAAGAATCATATGAACTTTATTGTTACGATACGTAGACCTCTGCAAACGCTATTTCCTTGCAAAGAAGTGTTGCATTTACATTCATTTGAAGTGTAGACGAGGAATACATAACACTTCGCAAATCATATTATATCTTACCATGAAACATAGAAATGAGTTGCGATATCGCGTTTTAAGAATCATATGAACTCTATTGCTACGATACGTAGACATCTGCAAACGCTATTTCCTTGCAAGGAAGTGTCGCATTTACATACATTTGAAGTGTAGACGAGGAATACATAGCACTTCGCAAATCATATTATATCTTACCATGAAACATAGACATGAGATCCGATATCGCGTTGTAAGAATCATAAGAACTCAATTGCTACGATACGTAGACATCTGCAAACGCTATTTACTTGCAGGGAAGTGTCGCATTTACATTCATTTGAAGTGTGGACGAGGAATACATGACACTTCGCAAATCATATTATATCTTACCATGAAACATAGAAATGAGATGCGATATCGCGTCTTAAGAAGCATTAGAACTCTATTGCTACGATACCTGGACATCTGCAGACGCTATTTCCTAGCAAGGAAGTGTCGCATTTACATTCATTTGATGTGTAGACGACGAATACATAGCACTTCGCAAATCATGTTATATCTTACCATGAAACATAGAAATGAGATGCGATATCGCGTTTTAAGAATCATATGAACTCTATTGCTACGATACGTAGACATCTGCAATCGCTATTTCCTTGCAGGGAAGTGTCGCATTTACTTTCATTTGGATCGCAGACGAGGAATGCATAACACTTCGCAATGAATATTATATCCTACCATGAAACATAGAAATGAGATGCGATATCGCGTTTTAAGAATCATAAGAACTCTATTGCTACGATACGTAGACATCTGCAAACGCTATTTCCTTGCAAGGAAGTGTCGCATTTACATTCATTTGAAGTGTAGACGAGGAATACATGACACTTCGCAAATCATATTATATCTTACCATGAAACGCAGAAATGAGATGCGACATCGCGTTTTAAGAATCATAAGAACTCTATTGCTACGATACGTAGACATCTGCAAACGCTATTTCCTTGCAAGGAAGTGTCGCATTTACATTCATTTGAAGTGTGGACGAGGAATACATGATACTTCACAAACCATATAATATCTTACGATGAAACATAGAAATGAGATGCGATATCGCGTTTTAAGTATCATAAGAAATCTATTGCTACGATACGTAGACATCTGCAAACGCTATTTCCTTGCAAGGAAGTGTCGCATTTACATTCATTTGAAGTGTAGACGAGGAATACATAACACTTCGCAAATCATATTATATCTTACCATGAAACATAGAAATGAGATCCGATATCGCGTTTTAAGAAGCATTAGAACACCATTGCTACGACAGGTAGACATTTGCAAACGCTATTTCCTTGCAAGGAAGTGTCGCATTTACATTCATTTGAAGTGTAGACGAGGAATACATGACACTTCGCAAATCATATTATATCTTACCATGAAACGTAGAAATGAGATGCGATATCGCGTTTTAAGAATCATAAGAACTCTATTGCTACGATACGTAGACATCTGCAAACGCTATTTCCTTTCAAGGAAGTGTCGCATTTACATTCATTTGAAGTGTAGACGAGGAATACATGACACTTCGCAAATCATATTATATCTTACCATGAAACATTGAAATGAGATGCGATATCGCGTTTTAAGAATCATAAGAACTCTACTGTTACGATACGTAGACATCTGCAAACGCTATTTCCTTGCAAGGAAGTGTCGCATTTACGTTCATTTGAATCGTAGACGAGGAATGCATAACACTTCGCAATGAATATTATATCTTATCATGACACATAGATATGAGATGCAGTATCTCGTTTTAAGAAGCATTTGAACTCTATTGCTTCGATACGTAGACATCTGCAAACGCTATTTCCTTGCAAGGAAGTGTCGCATTCACATTCATTTGAAGTGTAGACGAGGAATACATAACACTTCGCAAATCATATTATATCCTACCATGAATCATAGAAATGAGACGCGATATCGCGTTTTAAGTATCATAAGAAATCTATTGCTACGATACGTAGACATCTGCAAACGCTATTTCCTTGCAAGGAAGTGTCGCATTTACATTCATTTGAAGTGTAGACGAGGAATACATAACACTTCGCAAATCATATTATATCTTACCATGAAACGAGGAAATGAGATGCGATATCGCGTTTTAAGAAGCATTAGAACTCTACTGCTACGATAGGTAGACATGTGCAAACGCTGTTTCCTTGCAAGGAAGAGTCACATTTACATTCATTTGAAGTGTAGAAGTGGAATACATGACACTTCGCAAATCATATTATATCTTACCATGAAAGATAGAAATGAGACGCGATATCGCGTTTTAAGAAGCATTAGAAAGCTAATGCTACGATACGAAGACATCTGCAAACGCTATTTCCTAGCGAGGAAGTATCGCATTCACATTCATTTGAAGTGTAGGAGAGGAATACATAATACTTCACAAATCATGTTATATCTTACCATGAAACATAGAAATGAGATGCGATATCGCGTTTTAAGAATCATATGAACTCTATTGCTACGATACCTAGACATCTGCAAACACTATTTCCTTGCAAGGAAGTGTCGCATTTACATTCATTTGAAGTGTAGACGAGGAATACATAACACTTCGCAAATCATATTATATCCTACCATGAAACATAGAAATGAGACGCGATATCGCGTTTTAAGAAGCATTAGAACTCTATTGCTACTATACGTAGACATCTGCAAACGCTATTTCCTTGCAAGGAAGTGTCGCATTTACATTCATTTGAATCGTAGACGAGGAATGCATAACAATTCGCAATGAATATTATATCTTATCATGAAACATAGATATGAGATGCAATATCTCGTTTTAAGAAGCATTTGAACACTATTGCTTCGATACGTAGACATCTGCAAACGCTATTTCCCTGCAAGGAAGTGTCGCATTTACATTCATTTGAAGTGTAGACGAGGAATACATGACACTTCGCAAATCATATTATATCTTACCATGAAACAAAGAAATGAGATGCGATATCGCGTTTTAAGAATCATTAGAAATCTATTGCTACGATACGTAGACATCAGCAGACGCTATTTCATTGGAAGGAAGTGTCGCATTTACATTCATTTGAATCGTATACGAGGAATGCATTACACTTCGCAATGAATATTATATCTTATCATGAAACATAGATATGAGATGCGATATCGCGTTTTATGAAGCATTAGAACTCTATCGCTACGATACCTAGACATCTCCAGACACTATTTCCTAGCAAGGAAGTGTCGCATTTACATTCATTTGAAGTGTAGACGAGGAATACATAACACTTCGCAAATCATATTATATCTTACCATGAAACATAGAAATGAGATGCGATATCAAGTTTTAAGAATCATAAGAACTCTATTGCTACGATACGTAGACATCTGCAAACGCTATTTCCTTGCAAGGAAGTGTCGCATTTACACTCATTTGAATCGTATACGAGGAATGCATAACACTTCGCAATGAATATTATATCTTATCATGAAACAAAGATATGAGATGTAATATCTCGTTTTAAGAAGCATTTGAACTCTATTGCTACGATACCTAGACATCTGCAGACGCTGTTTCCTAGCAAGGAAGTGTCGCATTTACATTCATTTGAAGTGTAGACGAGGCATACATGACACTTCGCAAATCATATTATATCTTACCATGAAACATAGAAATGAAATGCGATATCGCGTTTTAAGAAGCATTAGAACTCTATTGCTACGATGGGTAGACATCTGCAAACGCTATTTCCTTGCAAAGAAGTGTCGCATTTACATTCATATGAAGTGTAGACGAGGAATACATAACACTCCGCAAATCATATTATATCTTACCATGAAACATAGAAATGAGATGCGATATCGCGTTTTAAGAAGCATTAGAACTCTATTGCTACGATAGGTAGACATCTGCAAACGCTATTTCCACACAAGGAAGTGTCGCATTTACATTCATTTGAAGTGTAGAGGAGGAATACATGACACTTCGCAAATCAAATTATATCTTACCATGAAACGTTGAAATGAGATACAATATAGCGTTCTAAGAATCATAAGAACTCTATTGTTACGATACGTAGACATCTGCAAACGCTATTTCCTTGCAAGGAAGTGTCGCATTTACATTCATTTGAATCGTAGACGAGGAATGCATAACACTTCGCAATCAATACTATATCTTATCATGATACATAGATACGAGATGCAATATCTCGTTTTAAGGAGCATTTGAACTCTATTGCTTCGATACCTAGACATCTGCAGACGCTGTTTCCTAGCAAGGAAGTGTCGCATTTACATTCATTTGAAGTGTAGACGAGGAATACATGACACTTCGCAAATCATATTATATCTTACCATGAAACATAGAAATGAGATGCGATATCGCGTTTTAAGAATCATAAGAACTCTATTGCTACTATACGTAGACATCTGCAAACGCTATTTCCTTGCAAGGAAGTGTCGCATTTACATTCATTTGAATCGTAGACGAGGAATGCATAACAATTCGCAACGAATATTATATCTTATCATGAAACATAGATATGAGATGCAATATCTCGTTTTAAGAAGCATTTGAACTCTATTGCTTCGATACGTAGACATCTGCAAACGCTATTTCCCTGCAAGGAAGTGTCGCATTTACATTCATTTGAAGTGTAGACGAGGAATACATGACACTTCGCAAATCATATTATATCTTACCATGAAACAAAGAAATGAGGTGCGATATCGCGTTTTAAGAATCATTAGAAATCTATTGCTACGATACGTAGACATCAGCAGACGCTATTTCATTGGAAGGAAGTGTCGCATATACATTCATTTGAATCGTATACGAGGAATGCATAACACTTCGCAATGAATATTATATCTTATCATGAAACATAGATATGAAATGCAATATCTCGTTTTAAGAAGCATTTGAACTCTATTGCTACGATACCTAGACATCTGCAAACACTATTTCCTTGCAAGGAAGTGTTGCATTTACATTCATTTGAATCGTAGACGAGGAATGCATAACACTTCGCAATGAATATTATATCTTATCATGAAACATAGATATGAGATGCAATATCTCGTTTTAAGAAGCATTTGAACTCTATTGCTACGATACCTAGACATCTGGAGACGCTATTTCCTTGCAAGGAAGTGTCGCATTTACATTCATTTGAAGTGTAGACGAGGAATATATGACACTTCGCAAATCATATTATATCTTTCCATGAAACATAGAAATGAGATGCAATATCTCGTTTTAAGAAGCATTTGAACTCTACTGCTACGATACCTAGACATCTGCAGATGCTATTTCCTAGCAAGGAAGTGTCGCATTTACATTCACTTGAAGTTTAGACGAGGAATACATGACACTTCGCAAATCATATTATATCTTACCATGAACCATAGAAATGAGATGCAATATCTCGTTTTAAGAAGCATTTAAACTCTACTGTTACGATACCTAGACATCTGTAGACGCTATTTCCTAGCATGGAAGTGTCGCATTTACATTCATTTGAAGTGTAGACGAGGAATACAAAACACTTCGCAAATCATATTATATCTTACCATGAAACATTGAAATGAGATGCGATATCGCGTTTTAGGAAGCATTAGAACTCTATTGCTACGATACCTAGATATCCGCAAACGCTATTTCCTTGCAAGGAAGTGTCGCATTTACATTCATTTGAATCGTAGACGAGGAATGCATAACACTTCGCAATGTATATTGTATCTTATCATGAAACATAGATATGAGATGCAATAACTCGTTTTAAGAAGCATTTGAACTCTATTGCTACGATACCTAGACATCTGCAGACGCTATTTCCTACCAAGGAAGTGTCGCATTTACATTCACTTGAAGTGTAGACGAGGAATACATGACACTTCGCAAATCACATTATATCTTACCATGAAACATAGAAATGAGATGCAATATCTCGTTTTAAGAAGCATTTGAACTCTACTGCTACGATACCTAGACATCTGCAGACGCTATTTCCTAGCATGGAAGTGTCGCATTTACATTCATTTGAAGTGTAGACGAGGAATATATGACACTTCGCAAATCATATTATATCTTACCATGAAACATAGAAATGGGATGCGATATCGCGTTTTAAGGAGCATTAGAACACTATTGCTACGATAGGTAGACATTTGCAAACGCTATTTCCTTGCATGGAAGTGTCGTATTTACATTCTTTTGATGTGTATACGAGGAATACATAACACTTCGCAAATCATATTATATCTTACCATGAAACATAGAAATGAGATTCGATATCGCGTTTTAAGAAGCATTAGAACTCTATTGCTACGATACGTAGACATCTGCAAACGCTATTTCCTTGCTAGGAAGTGTCGCATTTTCATTCATTTGAAGTGTAGACGAGGAATGCATAACACTTCGCCAATCATGTTATATCTTACCATAAAACATAGAAATGAGATGCGATATCGCGTTTTAAGAATCATATGAACTCTATTGCTACGATACGTAGACATCTGCAATCGCTATTTCCTTGCAAGGAAGTGTCGCATTTACTTTCATTTGAATCGTAGACGAGGAATACATATCACTTCGCAAATCATATTATATCTTACCATGAAACATAGAAATGAGATGCGATATCGCGTTTTAAGAAGCATTAGAACACTATTGCTACGATACCTAGACATCTGCAAACGCTATTTCCTTGCAAGGAAGTGTCGCATTTACATTCATTTGAAGTGTAGACGAGGAATACATAACACTTTGCAAATCATATTATATCTTACGATGAAACATAGAAATGAGATGCGATATCGCGTTTTAAGAATCATAAGAACTCTATTGCTACGATACGTAGACATCTGCAAACGCTCTTTCCTTGCAAGGAAGTGTCGCATTAACATTCATATGAAGTGTAGACGAGGAATACATAACACTTCGCAAATAATATTATATCTTACCATGAAACACAGAAATGAGATTCGATATCGCGTTTTAAGAAGCATTAGAACTCTATTGCTACGATACGTAGACATCTGCAAACGCTAATTCCTTGCAAGGAAGTGTCGCATTTACATTCTTCTGAAGAGAATACGAGGTATACATAACACTTTACAATGAATATTATATCCTATCATGCGACATAGAAATGAGATGCGATTACGCGTTTTAAGAATCATAAGAACTCTATTGCAACGATACGTAGACATCTGCAAACGCTATTTCCAAGCAAGGAAGTGTCGCATTTACATTCATTTGAAGTGTAGACGAGGAATACATAGCACTTCGCAATGAATATCACATCTTGTCATGAAACATGGAAATGAGATGCGATATCGCGTTTTAAGAAGCATTAGAACTCTATTGCTACGATAGGTAGACATCTGCAAACGCTATTTCCTAGCAAGGAAGTGTCGCATTTACATTCATTTGAAGTGTAGAAGAGGAATACATAACACTTTGCAAATCATATTATATCTTACCATGAAACATAGAACTGAGATGCGATATCGCGTTTTAAGTAGCATTAGAACTCTATTGCTACGATACCTAGACATCTGCAAACGCTATTTCCTTGCAAGGAAGTGTCGCATTTACATTCATTTGAATCGTAGACGAGGAATGCATAACACTTCGCAATGAATATTAAATCTTACTATGAAACATAGAAATGAGATGCGATATCGCGTTTTAAGAATCATATGAACTCTATTGCTACGATACGTAGACATCTGCAATCGCTATTTCCTTGCAAGGAAGTGTCGCATTTACTTTCATTTGAATCGCAGACGAGGAATGCATAACACTTCGCAATGAATATTATATCTTATCATGAAACATAGATATGAGATGCAATATCTCGTTTTAAGAAGCATTTGAACTCTATTGCTTCGATTCGTAGACATCTGCAAACGCTATTTCCATGTAAGGAAGTGTCGCATTTACATTCTTCTGAAGAGAATACGAGGTATACATATCACTTTACAATGAATATTATATCCTACCATGCAACATAGAAATGAGATGCGATATCGCGTTTTAAGAAGCGTTAGAACTCTATCGCTACGATACCTAGACATCTGCAGACACTATTTCCTAGCAAGGAAGTGTCGCATTTACATTCATTTGAAGTGTAGACGAGGAATACATAACACTTCGCAAATCATATTATATCTTACCATGAAACATTGAAATGAGATGCGATATCGCGTTTTAGGAAGCATTAGAACTCTATTGCTACGATACCTAGACATCTGCAAACGCTATTTCCTTGCAAGGAAGTGTCGCATTTACATTCATTTGAATCGTAGACGAGGAATGCATAACACTTCGCAATGTATATTGTATCTTATCATGAAACATAGATATGAGATGCAATATCTCGTTTTAAGAAGCATTTGAACTCTATTGCTACGATACCTAGACATCTGCAGATGCTATTTCCTAGCAAGGAAGTGTCGCATTTACATTCTTTTGATGTGTATACGAGGAATACATAACACTTCGCAAATCATATTATATCCTACCATGAAACATAGAAATGAGATTCGATATCGCGTTTTAAGAGGCATTAGAACTCTATTGCTACGATACGTAGACATCCGCAATCGCCATTTCCTTGCAAGGAAGTGTCGCATTTTCATTCATTTGAAGTGTAGACGAGGAATGCATAACACTTCGCAAATCATGTTATATCTTACCATGAAACATAGAAATGAGATTCGATATCGCGTTTTAAGAAGCATTAGAACTCTATTGCTACGATACGTAGACATCTGCAAACGCTATTTCCTTGCTAGGAAGTGTCGCATTTTCATTCATTTGAAGTGTAGACGAGGAATGCATAACACTTCGCCAATCATGTTATATCTTACCATGAAACATAGAAATGAGATGCGATATCGCGTTTTAAGAAGCATTAGAACACTATTGCTACGATACCTAGACATCTGCAAACGCTATTTCCTTGCAAGGAAGTGTCGCGTTTACATTCATTTGAAGTGTAGACGAGGAATACATAACACTTTGCAAATCATATTATATCTTACGATGAAACATAGAAATGAGATGCGATATCGCGTTTTAAGAATCATAAGAACTCTATTGCAACGATACGTAGACATCTGCAAACGCTATTTCCAAGCAAGGAAGTGTCGCATTTACATTCATTTGAAGTGTAGACGAGGAATACATAGCACTTCGCAATGAATATTACATCTTATCATGAAACATAGAAGTGAGATGCGATATCACGTTCTAAGAAGCATTAGAACCCCATCCCTACGATACGTAGACATCTGCAAACGCTATTTCCTAGCAAGGATGTGTCGCATTTACATTCATTTGATGTGTAGACGAGGACTACATAACAATTCGCAAATCATATTCTATCTTACCATGAAACATAGAAATGAGATGCGATATCGCGTTTAAAGAAGCATTTGAACTCCATTGCTTCGATACGTGGACATTTGCAAACGCTACTTCCTAGCAAGGAAGTGTCGCATTTACATCCATTTGAATCGTAGATGAGGAATGCGTAACACTTCGCAATGAATATTATATCTTACCATGAAACATAGATATGAGATGCAATATCTCGTTTTAAGAAGAATTTGAACTCTATTGCTTCGATACGTAGACATCTGCAAACGCTATTTCCTTGCAAGGAAGTATTGCATTTACATTCATTTGAAGTGTAGACGAGGACTACATAACACTTCGCAATGAATATTACATCTTATCATGAAACATAGAAATGGGATGCGATATCACGTTTTAAGAAGCACTAGAACTCCATCCCTACGATACGTAGACATCTGCAAACGCTATTTCCTAGCAAGGAAGTGTCGCATTCACATTCATTTGAAGTGTAGACGTGGACTACATAACACTTCGCAATGAATAGAACATGTTATCATGTAACATAGAAATGAGATGCGATATCACGTTCTAAGAAGCACTAAAACTCCATCCCTACGATACGTAGACATCTGCGAACGCTATTTCCTAGCAAGGAAGTGTCGCATTCACATTCATTTGAAGTGTAGACGTGTACTACATAACACTTCGTAAATCATATCATATCTTACCATGAAACATAGAAATGAGATGCGATATCGCGTTTTAAGAAGCATTAGATCTCTATTGCTACGATACGTTGACATCTGCAAACGCTATTTCCTAGCAAGGAAGTGTCGCATTTACATTCATTTGAAGTGTAGACGAGAAATACATAACACTTCGCAATGAATATCACATCTTGTCATGAAACATGGAAATGTGATGCGATATCGCGTTTTAAGAAGCATTAGAACTCTATTGCTACGATAGGTAGACATCTGCAAACGCTATTTCCTAGCAAGGAAGTGTCGCATTTACATTCATTTGAAGTGTAGAAGAGGAATACATAACACTTTGCAAATCATATTATATCTTACCATGAAACATAGAACTGAGATGCGATATCGCGTTTTAAGAAGCATTAGAACTCTATTGCTACGATACCTAGACATCTGCAAACGCTATTTCCTTGCAAGGAAGTGTCGCATTTACATTCATTTGAATCGTAGACGAGGAATGCATAACACTTCGCAATGAATATTAAATCTTACTATGAAACATAGAAATGAGATGCGACATCGCGTTTTAAGAATCATATGAACTCTATTGCTACGATACGTAGACATCTGCAATCGCTATTTCCTTGCAAGGAAGTGTCGCATTTACTTTCATTTGAATCGCAGACGAGGAATGCATAACACTTCGCAATGAATATTATATCTTATCATGAAACATAGATATGAGATGCAATATCTCGTTTTAAGAAGCATTTGAACTCTATTGCTACGATACCTAGACATCTGCAGATGCTATTTCCTAGCAAGGAAGTGTCGCATTTACATTCACTTGAAGTGTAGACGAGGAATACATGACACTACGCAAATCATATTATATCTTACCATGAAACATGGAAATGAGATGCGATATCGCGTTTTAAGAAGCATTAGAACTCTACTGCTACGATAGGTAGACATCTGCAAACGCTGTTTCCTTGCAAGGAAGAGTCACATTTACATTCATATGAAGTGTAGACGAGGAATACATAACACTTCGCAAATAATATTATATCTTACCATGAAACATAGAAATGAGATTCGATATCGCGTTTTAAGAAGCATTAGAACTCTATTGCTATGATACGTAGACATCTGCAAACGCTATTTCCTTGCTAGGAAGTGTCGCATTTTCATTCATTTGAAGTGTTGACGAGGAATACATAACACTTCGCAAATCATGTTATATCTTACCATGAAACATAGAAATGAGATGCGATATCGCGTTTTAAGAATCATATGAACTCTATTGCTACGATACCTAGACATCTGCAAAAGCTCTTTCCTTGCAAGGAAGTGTCGCATTAACATTCATATGAAGTGTAGACGAGGAATACATAACACTTCGCAAATAATATTATATCTTACCATGAAACATACAAATGAGATGCGATATCGCGTTTTAGGAAGCATTAGAACTCTATTGCTACGATACCTAGACATCTACAAACGCTATTTCCTTGCAAGGAAGTGTCGCATTTACATTCATTTGAAGTGTAGACGAGGAATACATAACACTTTGCAAATCATATTATATCTTACCATGAAACATAGAACTGAGATGCGATATCGCGTTTTAAGAAGCATTAGAACTCTATTGCTACGATACCTAGACATCTGCAAACGCTATTTCCTTGCAAGGAAGTGTCGCATTTACATTCATTTGAATCGTAGACGAGGAATGCATAACACTTCGCAATGAATATTAAATCTTACTATGAAACATAGAAATGAGATGCGATATCGCGTTTTAAGAATCATATGAACTCTTTTGCTACGATACGTAGACATCTGCAATCGCTATTTCCTTGCAAGGAAGTGTCGCATTTACTTTCATTTGAATCGCAGACGAGGAATGCATAACACTTCGCAATGAATATTATATCTTATCATGAAACATAGATATGAGATGCAATATCTCGTTTTAAGAAGCATTTGAACTCTATTGCTTCGATTCGTAGACATCTGCAAACGCTATTTCCATGCAAGGAAGTATCGCATTTACATTCTTCTGAAGAGAATACGAGGTATACATATCACTTTACAATGAATATTATATCCTATCATGCAACATAGAAATGAGATGCGATATCGCGTTTTAAGAAGCGTTAGAACTCTATCGCTACGATACCTAGACATCTGCAGACACTATTTCCTAGCAAGGAAGTGTCGCATTTACATTCATTTGAAGTGTAGACGAGGAATACATAACACTTCGCAAATCATATTATATCTTACCATGAAACATTGAAATGAGATGCGATATCGCGTTTTAGGAAGCATTAGAACTCTATTGCTACGATACCTAGACATCTGCAAACGCTATTTCCTTGCAAGGAAGTGTCGCATTTACATTCATTTGAATCGTAGACGAGGAATGCATAACACTTCGCAATGTATATTGTATCTTATCATGAAACATAGATATGAGGTGCAATATCTCGTTTTAAGAAGCATTTGAACTCTATTGCTACGATACCTAGACATCTGCAGATGCTATTTCCTAGCAAGGAAGTGTCGCATTTACATTCACTTGAAGTGTAGACGAGGAATACATGACACTACGCAAATCATATTATATCTTACCATGAAACATGGAAATGAGATGCGATATCGCGTTTTAAGAAGCATTAGAACTCTACTGCTACGATAGGTAGACATCTGCAAACGCTGTTTCCTTGCAAGGAAGAGTCACATTTACATTCATATGAAGTGTAGACGAGGAATACATAACACTTCGCAAATAATATTATATCTTACCATGAAACACAGAAATGAGATTCGATATCGCGTTTTAAGAAGCATTAGAACTCTATTGCTATGATACGTAGACATCTGCAAACGCTATTTCCTTGCTAGGAAGTGTCGCATTTTCATTCATTTGAAGTGTTGACGAGGAATACATAACACTTCGCAAATCATGTTATATCTTACCATGAAACATAGAAATGAGATGCGATATCGCGTTTAAGAATCATATGAACTCTATTGCTACGATACCTAGACATCTGCAAAAGCTCTTTCCTTGCAAGGAAGTGTCGCATTAACATTCATATGAAGTGTAGACGAGGAATACATAACACTTCGCAAATAATATTATATCTTACCATGAAACATACAAATGAGATGCGATATCGCGTTTTAGGAAGCATTAGAACTCTATTGCTACGATACCTAGACATCTGCAAACGCTATTTCCTTGCAAGGAAGTGTCGCATTTACATTCATTTGAAGTGTAGACGAGGAATACATAACACTTTGCAAATCATATTATATCTTACCATGAAACATAGAACTGAGATGCGATATCGCGTTTTAAGAAGCATTAGAACTCTATTGCTACGATACCTAGACATCTGCAAACGCTATTTCCTTGCAAGGCAGTGTCGCATTTACATTCATTTGAAGTGTAGACGAGGAATACATAACACTTTGCAAATCATATTATATCTTACCATGAAACATAGAACTGAGATGCGATATCGCGTTTTAAGAAGCATTAGAACTCTATTGCTACGATACCTAGACATCTGCAAACGCTATTTCCTTGCAAGGAAGTGTCGCATTTACATTCATTTGAATCGTAGACGAGGAATGCATAACACTTCGCAATGAATATTATATCTTATCATGAAACATAGATATGAGATGCAATATCTCGTTTTAAGAAGCATTTGAACTCTATTGCTTCGATTCGTAGACATCTGCAAACGCTATTTCCATGCAAGGAAGTATCGCATTTACATTCTTCTGAAGAGAATACGAGGTATACATATCACTTTACAATGAATATTATATCCTATCATGCAACATAGAAATGAGATGCGATATCGCGTTTTAAGAATCATATGAACTCTATTGCTACGATACCTAGACATCTGCAAAAGCTCTTTCCTTGCAAGGAAGTGTCGCATTAACATTCATATGAAGTGTAGACGAGGAATACATAACACTTCGCAAATAATATTATATCTTACCATGAAACATACAAATGAGATGCGATATCGCGTTTTAGGAAGCATTAGAACTCTATTGCTACGATACCTAGACATCTGCAAACGCTATTTCCTTGCAAGGAAGTGTCGCATTTACATTCATTTGAAGTGTAGACGAGGAATACATAACACTTTGCAAATCATATTATATCTTACCATGAAACATAGAACTGAGATGCGATATCGCGTTTTAAGAAGCATTAGAACTCTATTGCTACGATACCTAGACATCTGCAAACGCTATTTCCTTGCAAGGAAGTGTCGCATTTACATTCATTTGAATCGTAGACGAGGAATGCATAACACTTCGCAATGAATATTAAATCTTACTATGAAACATAGAAATGAGATGCGATATCGCGTTTTAAGAATCATATGAACTCTTTTGCTACGATACGTAGACATCTGCAATCGCTATTTCCTTGCAAGGAAGTGTCGCATTTACTTTCATTTGAATCGCAGACGAGGAATGCATAACACTTCGCAATGAATATTATATCTTATCATGAAACATAGATATGAGATGCAATATCTCGTTTTAAGAAGCATTTGAACTCTATTGCTTCGATTCGTAGACATCTGCAAACGCTATTTCCATGCAAGGAAGTATCGCATTTACATTCTTCTGAAGAGAATACGAGGTATACATATCACTTTACAATGAATATTATATCCTATCATGCAACATAGAAATGAGATGCGATATCGCGTTTTAAGAAGCGTTAGAACTCTATCGCTACGATACCTAGACATCTGCAGACACTATTTCCTAGCAAGGAAGTGTCGCATTTACATTCATTTGAAGTGTAGACGAGGAATACATAACACTTCGCAAATCATATTATATCTTACCATGAAACATTGAAATGAGATGCGATATCGCGTTTTAGGAAGCATTAGAACTCTATTGCTACGATACCTAGACATCTGCAAACGCTATTTCCTTGCAAGGAAGTGTCGCATTTTCATTCATTTGAAGTGTTGACGAGGAATACATAACACTTCGCAAATCATGTTATATCTTACCATGAAACATAGAAATGAGATGCGATATCGCGTTTTAAGAATCATATGAACTCTATTGCTACGATACCTAGACATCTGCAAACGCTCTTTCCTTGCAAGGAAGTGTCGCATTAACATTCATATGAAGTGTAGACGAGGAATACATAACACTTCGCAAATAATATTATATCTTACCATGAAACATACAAATGAGATGCGATATCGCGTTTTAGGAAGCATTAGAACTCTATTGCTACAATACCTAGACATCTGCAAACGCTATTTCCTTGCAAGGCAGTGTCGCATTTACATTCATTTGAAGTGTAGACGAGGAATACATAACACTTTGCAAATCATATTATATCTTACCATGAAACATAGAACTGAGATGCGATATCGCGTTTTAAGAAGCATTAGAACTCTATTGCTACGATACCTAGACATCTGCAAACGCTATTTCCTTGCAAGGAAGTGTCGCATTTACATTCATTTGAATCGTAGACGAGGAATGCATAACACTTCGCAATGAATATTAAATCTTACTATGAAACATAGAAATGAGATGCGATATCGCGTTTTAAGAATCATATGAACTCTATTGCTACGATACGTTGACATCTGCAATCGCTATTTCCTTGCAAGGAAGTGTCGCATTTACTTTCATTTGACTCGCAGACGAGGAATGCATAACACTTCGCAATGAATATTATATCTTATCATGAAACATAGATATGAGATGCAATATCTCGTTTTAAGAAGCATTTGAACTCTATTGCTTCGATTCGTAGACATCTGCAAACGCTATTTCCATGCAAGGAAGTATCGCATTTACATTCTTCTGAAGAGAATACGAGGTATACATATCACTTTACAATGAATATTATATCCTATCATGCAACATAGAAATGAGATGCGATATCGCGTTTTAAGAAGCGTTAGAACTCTATCGCTACGATACCTAGACATCTGCAGACACTATTTCCTAGCAAGGAAGTGTCGCATTTACATTCATTTGAAGTGTAGACGAGGAATACATAACACTTCGCAAATCATATTATATCTTACCATGAAACATTGAAATGAGATGCGATATCGCGTTTTAGGAAGCATTAGAACTCTATTGCTACGATACCTAGACATCTGCAAACGCTATTTCCTTGCAAGGAAGTGTCGCATTTACATTCATTTGAATCGTAGAAGAGGAATGCATAACACTTCGCAATGTATATTGTATCTTATCATGAAACATAGATATGAGATGCAATATCTCGTTTTAAGAAGCATTTGAACTCTATTGCTACGATACCTAGACATCTGCAGACGCTATTTCCTACCAAGGAAGTGTCGCATTTACATTCACTTGAAGTGTAGACGAGGAATACATGACACTTCGCAAATCATATTATATCTTACCATGAAACATAGAAATGAGATGCAATATCTCGTTTTAAGAAGCATTTGAACTCTACTGCTACGATACCTAGACATCTGCAGACGCTATTTCCTAGCATGGAAGTGTCGCATTTACATTCATTTGAAGTGTAGACGAGGAATATATGACACTTCGCAAATCATATTATATCTTACCATGAAACATAGAAATGGGATGCGATATCGCGTTTTAAGGAGCATTAGAACACTATTGCTACGATAGGTAGACATTTGCAAACGCTATTTCCTTGCAAGGAAGTGTCGTATTTACATTCTTTTGATGTGTATACGAGGAATACATAACACTTTGCAAATCATATTGTATCTTACGATGAAACATAGAAATGAGATGCGATATCGCGTTTTAAGAATCATAAGAACTCTATTGCTACGATACGTAGACATCTGCAAATGCTCTTTCCTTGCAAGGAAGTGTCGCATTAACATTCATATGAAGTGTAGACGAGGAACACATAACACTTCGCAAATAATATTATATCTTACCATGAAACATAGAAATGAGATTCGACATCGCGTTTTAAGAAGCATTAGAACTCTATTGCTACGATACGTAGACATCTGCAAACGCTATTTCCTTGCTAGGAAGTGTCGCATTTTCATTCATTTGAAGTGTAGACGAGGAATACATAACACTTCGCAAATCATGTTATATCTTACCATGAAACATAGAAATGAGGTGCGATATCGCGTTTTAAGAATCATATGAACTCTATTGCTACGATACGTAGACATCTGCAATCGCTATTTCCTTGCAAGGAAGTGTCGCATTTACTTTCATTTGAATCGTAGACGAGGAGTACATAACACTTCGCAAATCATATTATATCTTACCATGAAACATAGAAATGAGATGCGATATCGCGTTTTGGGAAGCATTAGAACTCTATTGCTACGATACCTAGACATCTGCAAACGCTATTTCCTTGCAAGGACGTGTCACATTTACGTTCATTTGAATCATAGACGAGGAATGCATAACACTTCGCAATGAATATTAAATCTTATCATGAAACATAGTATGAGATGCAATATCTCGTTTTAAGAGTCATTTGAACTCTATTGCTTCGATTCGTTGACATCTGCAAACGCTATTTCCATGCAAGGAAGTATCGCATTTACATTCTTCTGAAGAGAATACGTGGTATACATAACACTTTACAATGATTATTATATCCTATCATGCAACATAGAAATGAGATGCGATATCGCGTTTTAAGAAGCGTTAGAACTCTATCGCTAAGATTCCTAGACATCTGCAGACACTATTTCCTAGCAAGGAAGTGTCGCATTTACATTCATTTGAAGTGTAGACGAGGAATACAAAACACTTCGCAAATCATATTATATCTTACCATGAAACATTGAAATGAGATGCGATATCGCGTTTTAGGAAGCATTAGAACTCTATTGCTACGATACGTAGACATCTGCAAACGCTATTTCCTTGCTAGGAAGTGTCGCATTTTCATTCATTTGAAGTGTAGACGAGGAATACATAACACTTCGCAAATCATGTTATATCTTACCATGAAACATAGAAATGAGATGCGATATCGCGTTTTAAGAATCATATGAACTCTATTGCTACGATACGTAGACATCTGCAAACGCTATTTCCTTGCAAGGACGTGTCGCATTTACTTTCATTTGAATCGTAGACGAGGAGTACATAACACTTCGCAAATCATATTATATCTTACCATGAAACATAGAAATGAGATGCGATATCGCGTTTTGGGAAGCATTAGAACTCTATTGCTACGATACCTAGACATCTGCAAACGCTATTTCCTTGCAAGGACGTGTCACATTTACGTTCATTTGAATCATAGACGAGGAATGCATAACACTTCGCAATGAATATTAAATCTTATCATGAAACATAGTATGAGATGCAATATCTCGTTTTAAGAGTCATTTGAACTCTATTGCTTCGATTCGTTGACATCTGCAAACGCTATTTCCATGCAAGGAAGTATCGCATTTACATTCTTCTGAAGAGAATACGTGGTATACATAACACTTTACAATGATTATTATATCCTATCATGCAACATAGAAATGAGATGCGATATCGCGTTTTAAGAAGCGTTAGAACTCTATCGCTAAGATTCCTAGACATCTGCAGACACTATTTCCTAGCAAGGAAGTGTCGCATTTACATTCATTTGAAGTGTAGACGAGGAATACAAAACACTTCGCAAATCATATTATATCTTACCATGAAACATTGAAATGAGATGCGATATCGCGTTTTAGGAAGCATTAGAACTCTATTGCTACGATACGTAGACATCTGCAAACGCTATTTCCTTGCTAGGAAGTGTCGCATTTTCATTCATTTGAAGTGTAGACGAGGAATACATAACACTTCGCAAATCATGTTATATCTTACCATGAAACATAGAAATGAGATGCGATATCGCGTTTTAAGAATCATATGAACTCTATTGCTACGATACGTAGACATCTGCAAACGCTATTTCCTTGCAAGGACGTGTCACATTTACGTTCATTTGAATCATAGACGAGGAATGCATAACACTTCGCAATGAATATTAAATCTTATCATGAAACATAAATATGAGATGCAATATCTCGTTTTAAGATTCATTTGAACTCTATTGCTTCGATTCGTTGACATCTGCAAACGCTATTTCCATGCAAGGAAGTATCGCATTTACATTCTTCTGAAGAGAATACGTGGTATACATAACACTTTACAATGAATATTATATCCTATCATGCAACATAGAAATGAGATGCGATATCGCGTTTTAGGAAGCATTAGAACTCTATTGCTACGATACCTAGACATCCGCAAACGCTATTTCCTTGCAAGGAAGTGTCGCATTTACATTCATTTGAATCGTAGACGAGGAATGCATAACACTTCGCAATGTATATTGTATCTTATCATGAAACATAGATATGAGATGCAATAACTCGTTTTAAGAAGCATTTGAACTCTATTGCTACGATACCTAGACATCTGCAGACGCTATTTCCTACCAAGGAAGTGTCGCATTTACATTCACTTGAAGTGTAGACGAGGAATACATGACACTTCGCAAATCATATTATATCTTACCATGAAACATAGAAATGAGATGCAATATCTCGTTTTAAGAAGCATTTGAACTCTACTGCTACGATACCTAGACATCTGCAGACGCTATTTCCTAGCATGGAAGTGTCGCATTTACATTCATTTGAAGTGTAGACGAGGAATATATGACACTTCGCAAATCATATTATATCTTACCATGAAACATAGAAATGGGATGCGATATCGCGTTTTAAGGAGCATTAGAACACTATTGCTACGATAGGTAGACATTTGCAAACGCTATTTCCTTGCAAGGAAGTGTCGTATTTACATTCTTTTGATGTGTATACGAGGAATACATAACACTTTGCAAATCATATTATATCTTACGATGAAACATAGAAATGAGATGCGATATCGCGTTTTAAGAATCATAAGAACTCTATTGCTACGATACGTAGACATCTGCAAACGCTCTTTCCTTGCAAGGAAGTGTCGCATTAACATTCATATGAAGTGTAGACGAGGAACACATAACACTTCGCAAATAATATTATATCTTACCATGAAACATAGAAATGAGATTCGACATCGCGTTTTAAGAAGCATTAGAACCCTATTGCTACGATACGTAGACATCTGCAAACGCTATTTCCTTGCTAGGAAGTGTCGCATTTTCATTCATTTGAAGTGTAGACGAGGAATACATAACACTTCGCAAATCATGTTATATCTTACCATGAAACATAGAAATGAGATGCGATATCGCGTTTTAAGAATCATATGAACTCTATTGCTACGATACGTAGACATCTGCAATCGCTATTTCCTTGCAAGGAAGTGTCGCATTTACTTTCATTTGAATCGTAGACGAGGAGTACATAACACTTCGCAAATCATATTATATCTTACCATGAAACATAGAAATGAGATGCGATATCGCGTTTTGGGAAGCATTAGAACTCTATTGCTACGATACCTAGACATCTGCAAACGCTATTTCCTTGCAAGGACGTGTCACATTTACGTTCATTTGAATCATAGACGAGGAATGCATAACACTTCGCAATGAATATTAAATCTTATCATGAAACATAGTATGAGATGCAATATCTCGTTTTAAGAGTCATTTGAACTCTATTGCTTCGATTCGTTGACATCTGCAAACGCTATTTCCATGCAAGGAAGTATCGCATTTACATTCTTCTGAAGAGAATACGTGGTATACATAACACTTTACAATGAATATTATATCCTATCATGCAACATAGAAATGAGATGCGATATCGCGTTTTAAGAAGCGTTAGAACTCTATCGCTAAGATTCCTAGACATCTGCAGACACTATTTCCTAGCAAGGAAGTGTCGCATTTACATTCATTTGAAGTGTAGACGAGGAATACAAAACACTTCGCAAATCATATTATATCTTACCATGAAACATTGAAATGAGATGCGATATCGCGTTTTAGGAAGCATTAGAACTCTATTGCTACGATACCTAGACATCCGCAAACGCTATTTCCTTGCAAGGAAGTGTCGCATTTGCATTCATTTGAATCGTAGACGAGGAATGCATAACACTTCGCAATGTATATTGTATCTTATCATGAAACATAGATATGAGATGCAATTACTCGTTTTAAGAAGCATTTGAACTCTATTGCTACGATACCTAGACATCTGCAGACGCTATTTCCTACCAAGGAAGTGTCGCATTTACATTCACTTGAAGTGTAGACGAGGAATACATGACACTTCGCAAATCATATTATATCTTACCATGAAACATAGAAATGAGATGCAATATCTCGTTTTAAGAAGCATTTGAACTCTACTGCTACGATACCTAGACATCTGCAGACGCTATTTCCTAGCATGGAAGTGTCGCATTTACATTCATTTGAAGTGTAGACGAGGAATATATGACACTTCGCATATCATATTATATCTTACCATGAAACATAGAAATGGGATGCGATATCGCGTTTTAAGGAGCATTAGAACACTATTGCTACGATAGGTAGACATTTGCAAACGCTATTTCCTTGCAAGGAAGTGTCGTATTTACATTCTTTTGATGTGTATACGAGGAATACATAACACTTCGCAAATCATATTATATCTTACCATGAAACATAGAAATGAGATTCGATATCGCGTTTTAAGAAGCATTAGAACTCTATTGCTACGATACGTAGACATCCGCAATCGCCATTTCCTTGCAAGGAAGTGTCGCATTTTCATTCATTTGAAGTGTAGACGAGGAATGCATAACACTTCGCAAATCATGTTATATCTTACCATGAAACATAGAAATGAGATTCGATATCGCGTTTTAAGAAGCATTAGAACTCTATTGCTACGATACGTAGACATCTGCAAACGCTATTTCCTTGCTAGGAAGTGTCGCATTTTCATTCATTTGAAGTGTAGACGAGGAATGCATAACACTTCGCCAATCATGTTATATCTTACCATGAAACATAGAAATGAGATGCGATATCGCGTTTTAAGAATCATATGAACTCTATTGCTACGATACGTAGACATCTGCAATCGCTATTTCCTTGCAAGGAAGTGTCGCATTTACTTTCATTTGAATCGTAGACGAGGAATACATATCACTTCGCAAATCATATTATATCTTACCATGAAACATAGAAATGAGATGCGATATCGCGTTTTAAGAAGCATTAGAACACTATTGCTACGATACCTAGACATCTGCAAACGCTATTTCCTTGCATGGTAGTGTCGCATTTACATTCATTTGAAGTGTAGACGAGGACTACATAACACTTCGCAATGAATATTACATCTTATCATGAAACATAGAAATGAGATGCGATATCACGTTTTAAGAATCATAAGAACTCTATTGCTACGATACGTAGACATCTCCAAACGCTATTTCCTTGCAAGGAAGAGTCGCATTTACATTCATTTGAAGTGTAGACGAAGAATACATGACACGTCGCAAATCATATTATATCCTACCATGAAACATAGAAATGAGATGCGATATCGCGTTTTAAGAAGCATTAGAACACTATTGCTACGATACCTAGACATCTGCAAATGCTATTTCCTTGCAAGGAAGTGTCGCATTTACATTCATTTGAATCGTAGACGAGGAATGCATAACACTTCGCAATGTATACTGTATCTTATCATGAAACATAGATATGAGATGCAATATCTCGTTTTAAGAAGCATTTGAACTCTATTGCTACGATACCTAGACATCTGCAGACGCTATTTCCTAGCAAGGAAGTGTCGCATTTACATTCACTTGAAGTGTAGACGAGGAATACATGACACTTCGCAAATCATATTATATCTTACCATGAAACATAGAAATGAGATGCAATATCTCGTTTTAAGAAGCATTTGAACTCTGCTGCTACGATACCTAGACATCTGTAGACGCTATTTCCTAGCATGGAAGTGTCGCATTTACATTCATTTGAAGTGTAGACGAGGAATATATGACACTTCGCAAATCATATTATATCTTACCATGAAACATAGAAATGAGATGCGATATCGCGTTTTAAGAAGCATTAGAACACTATTGCTACGATACCTAGACATCTGCAAACGCTATTTCCTTGCAAGGAAGTGTCGCATTTTCATTCATTTGAAGTGCAGACGAGGAATACATAACACTTTGCAAATCATATTATATCTTACGATGAAACATAGAAATGAGATGCGATATCGCGTTTTAAGAATCATAAGAACTCTATTGCTACGATACGTAGACATCTGCAAACGCTCCTTCCTTGCAAGGAAGTGTCGCATTAACATTCAAATGAAGTGTAGACGAGGAATACATAACACTTCGCAAATAATATTATATCTTACCATGAAACATAGAAATGAGATACGATATCGCGTTTTAAGAAGCATTAGAACTCTATTGCTACGATACGTAGACATCTGCAAACGCTATTTCCTTGCTAGGAAGTGTCGCATTTTCATTCATTCGAAGTGTAGACGAGGAATACATAACACTTCGCAAATCATGTTATATCTTACCATGAAACATAGAAATGAGATGCGATATCGCGTTTTAAGAATCATATGAGCTCTATTGCTACGATACGTAGACACCTGCACTCGCTATTTCCTTGCAAGGAAGTGTCGCATTTACTTTCATTTGAATCGTAGACGAGGAATACATAACACTTCGCAAATCATATTATATCTTACCATGAAACATAGAAATGAGATGCGATATCGCGTTTTGGGAAGCATTAGAACTCCATTGCTACGATACCTAGACATCTGCAAACGCTATTTCCTTGCAAGGACGTGTCACATTTACGTTCATTTGAATCATAGACGAGGAATGCATAACACTTCGCAATGAATATTATATCTTATCATGAAACATAAATATGAGATGCAATATCTCGTTTTAAGAAGCATTTGAACTCTATTGCTTCGACGTAGACATTTGCAAACGCTATTTCTTTGCAAGGAAGTGTCGCATTTACATTCATTTGAAGTGTAGACGAGGAATTCATAACACTTCGCAAATCATATTATATCTTACCATGAAACATAGAACTGATATGCGATATCGCGTTTTAAGAAGCAATAGAACTCTATTGCTACGATACCTAGACATCTGCAAACGCTATTTCCTTGCAAGGAAGTGTCGCATTTACATTCATTTGAATCGTAGACGAGGACTGCATAACACTTCGCAATGAATATTAAATCTTATCATGAAACATAGATATGAGATGCAATATCTCGTTTTAAGAAGCATTTGAACTCTATTGCTTCGATTCGTAGACATCTGCAAACGCTATTTCCTAGCAAGGAAGTGTCGCATTTACATTCATTTGAAGTGTAGAAGAGGAATACATAACACTTTACAATGAATATTATATCCTATCATGCAACATAGAAATGAGATGCGATATCGCGTTTTAAGAAGCGTTAGAACTCTATCGCTACGATACCTAGACATCTGCAGACACTATTTCCTAGCAAGGAAGTGTCGCATTTACATTCATTTGAAGTGTAGACGAGGAATACATAACACTTCGCAAATCATATTATATCTTACCATGAAACATTGAAATGAGATGCGATTTCGCGTTTTAGGAAGCATTAGAACTCTATTGCTACGATACCTAGACATCTGCAAACGCTATTTCCTTGCAAGGACGTGTCGCATTTACATTCATTTGAATCGTAGACGAGGAATGCATAACACTTCGCAATGAATATTATATCTTATCATGAAACATAAATATGAGATGCAATATCTCGTTTTAAGAAGCATTTGAACTCTATTGCTTCGATACGTAGATATTTGCAAACGCTATTTCTTTGCAAGGAAGTGTCGCATTTAGATTCATTTGAAGTGTAGACGAGGAATACATAACACTTCGCAAATCATATTATATCTTACCATGAAACATAGAAATGAGATGCGATATCGCGTTTTAAGAAGCATTAGAACTCTATTGCTACGATACCTAAACATCTGCAAACGCTATTTCCTTGCAAGGAAGTGTCGCATTTACATTCATGTGAAGTGTAGACGAGTAATACATAACACTTCCCCAATCATATTATATCTTACCATGAAACATAGAAATGAGATGCGATATCGCGTTTTAAGAAGCATTTGAACTCTATTGCATCGATACGTAGACATCTGCAAACGCTATTTCCTTGCAAGGAAGTGTCGCATTTACATTCATTTGAAGTGTAGACGAGGAATACATAACACTTCTCCAATCATATTATATCTTACCATGAAACGTAGAAATGAGATGCGATATCGCGTTTTAAGAAGCATTGGAAATCTATTGCTACGATTCGTAGACATCTGCAAACGCTATTTCCTTGCAAGGAAGTATTGCATTTACATTCATTTGAAGTGTAGACGAGGACTACATAACACTTCGCAATGAATATTACATCTTATCATGAAACATAGAAATGAGATGCGATATCACGTTTTAAGAAGCACTAGAACTCCATCCCTACGATACGTAGACATCTGCAAACGCTATTTCCTAGCATGGAAGTGTCGCATTCACATTCATTTGAAGTGTAGACGTGGACTACATAACACTTCGCAATGAATATAACATCTTATCATGAAACATAGAAATGAGATGCGATATCACGCTCTAAGAAGCACTAAAACTCCATCCCTACGATACGTAGACATCTGCAAACGCTATTTCCTAGCAAGGAAGTGTCGCATTTACATTCATTTGAAGTGTAGACGAGAAATACATAACACTTCGCAATGAATATTACATCTTGTCATGAAACATGGAAATGAGATGCGATATCGCGTTTTAAGAAGCATTAGAACTCTATTGCTACGATAGGTAGACATCTGCAAACGCTATTTCCTAGCAAGGAAGTGTCGCATTTACATTCATTTGAAGTGTAGAAGAGGAATACATAACACTTCGCAATGAATATTACATCTTATCATGAAACATAGAAATGAGATGCGATATCACGTTTTAAGAAGCACTAGAACTCCATCCCTACGATACGTAGACATCTGCAAACGCTATTTCCTAGCAAGGAAGTGTCGCATTCACATTCATTTGAAGTGTAGACGTGGACTACATAACACTTCGCAATGAATAGAACATGTTTTCATGTAACATAGAATTGAGATGCGATATCACGTTCTAAGAAGCACTAAAACTCCATCCCTACGATACGTAGACATCTGCGAACGCTATTTCCTAGCAAGGAAGTGTCGCATTTACATACATTTGAAGTGTAGACGAGGAATAGATGACACTTCGCAAATCATATTATATCTTACCATGAAACATAGAAATGAGATGCGATATCGCGTTTTAAGAAGCATTAGAACACTATTGCTACGATACCTAGACATCTGCAAACGCTATTTCCTTGCAAGGAAGTGTCGCATTTACATTCATTTGAAGTGTAGACGAGGAATACATAACACTTTGCAAATCATTTTATATCTTACGATGAAACATAGAAATGAGATGCGATATCGCGTTTTAAGAATCATAAGAACTCTATTGCTACGATACGTAGACATCTGCAAACGCTCCTTCCTTGCAAGGAAGTGTCGCATTAACATTCAAATGAAGTGTAGACGAGGAATACATAACACTTCGCAAATAATATTATATCTTACCATGAAACATAGAAATGAGATACGATATCGCGTTTTAAGAAGCATTAGAACTCTATTGCTACGATACGTAGACATCTGCAAACGCTATTTCCTTGCTAGGAAGTGTCGCATTTTCATTCATTTGAAGTGTAGACGAGGAATACATAACACTTCGCAAATCATATTATATCTTACCATGAAACATTGAAATGAGATGCGATATCGCGTTTTAAGAATCATATGAACTCTATTGCTACGATACGTAGACACCTGCACTCGCTATTTCCTTGCAAGGAAGTGTCGCATTTACTTTCATTTGAATCGTAGACGAGGAATACATAACACTTCGCAAATCATATTATATCTTACCATGAAACATAGAAATGAGATGCAATATCTCGTTTTAAGAAGCATTTGAACTCTGCTGCTACGATACCTAGACATCTGTAGACGCTATTTCCTAGCATGGAAGTGTCGCATTTACATTCATTTGAAGTGTAGACGAGGAATATATGACACTTCGCAAATCATATTATATCTTACCATGAAACATAGAAATGAGATGCGATATCGCGTTTTAAGAAGCATTAGAACACTATTGCTACGATACCTAGACATCTGCAAACGCTATTTCCTTGCAAGGAAGTGTCGCATTTACATTCATTTGAAGTGTAGACGAGGAATACATAACACTTTGCAAATCATATTATATCTTACGATGAAACATAGAAATGAGATGCGATATCGCGTTTTAAGAATCATAAGAACTCTATTGCTACGATACGTAGACATCTGCAAACGCTATTTCCTTGCAAGGAAGTGTCGCATTTACATTCATTTGAAGTGTAGAAGAGGAATACATAACACTTTACAATGAATATTATATCCTATCATGCAACATAGAAATGAGATGCGATATCGCGTTTTAAGAAGCGTTAGAACTCTATCGCTACGATACCTAGACATCTGCAGACACTATTTCCTAGCAAGGAAGTGTCGCATTTACATTCATTTGAAGTGTAGACGAGGAATACATAACACTTCGCAAATCATATTATATCTTACCATGAAACATTGAAATGAGATGCGATATCGCGTTTTAGGAAGCATTAGAACTCTATTGCTACGATACCTAGACATCTGCAAACGCTATTTCCTTGCAAGGACGTGTCGCATTTACATTCATTTGAATCGTAGACGAGGAATGCATAACACTTCGCAATGAATATTATATCTTATCATGAAACATAAATATGAGATGCAATATCTCGTTTTAAGAAGCATTTGAACTCTATTGCTTCGATACGTAGATATTTGCAAACGCTATTTCTTTGCAAGGAAGTGTCGCATTTACATTCATTTGAAGTGTAGACGAGGAATACATAACACTTCGCAAATCATATTATATCTTACCATGAAACATAGAAATGAGATGCGATATCGCGTTTTAAGAAGCATTAGAACTCTAT